>NW_025946787.1:2610-204464 GCF_000764305.2 Hyalella azteca | reverse complement strand
ATCTGCCCTGGAGTGGGGCTATCTGCCCTGGAGTGGGGCTATCTGCCCTGGAGTGGGGCTATCTGCCCTGGAGTGGGGCTATCTGCCCTGGAGTGGGGCTTTCTGCCCTGGAGTGGTGCTCTCCGCCCCGGTGTGGTCTTCACTTTGGTGGCCCCGTTCTGCAACCCTTCAGCCATTGAGAAATCTCGAATTTTTTTTTCAAGACACCCAATTCTGTACCTGGAAAGAAAATTCATTCAAATTCCTTGAACTGCTCTGACGTGGGGCCGCATCTTCAGAGGCTCCCATAAATTCCAATTAAAGAAAAATGACTCGAAGCGAAAATAATTCATGCTCAACGTGATAGAATAGAATAGAAGTGTCGGCATTGAAGAAGTAGGCCCATGGCCTACTTCACGATTCCTGTAGTTTCCGTGACTTGATTCCACAAGGGATCCGACCTTTTAAATCCGACCTTTCCATAATTGACGATTGATTCATAGCTGCTGGACTTTTTGCAAGGCGCTAGGTACGCACTGGTCTCATCCGGACCCATTAATACTGATACGTTGTCGTCTCCCTACTAGAAAATCTCTGATCCATTCGAGTACATTACCCTCAATTCCCAGAGATTTCAATTTACGCAACAGCCGCTCATGTGGGACACTGTCAAATGCCTTGGCAAAATCGACGTACACTGCATCTACTGGCTGCCTTTCGTTCAGCAGGCGGGTCTATTCATTCAGAGCAGACAAGAGGTTAGTGGTGCAGGATTTACTGGCAATAAAGCCATGTTGACAGTCTGATGGGAGATATATCAACAGTCAAATGATCGATCAATCGATCCCTCACGACAGATTCCATTACCTTGCAAACGACACTTGTCAAACTGACAGGGCGATAGTTGCCCGGGCAGCTTTCGTCGGATTTTTTGAACAATGGTGTCACTTGAGCAACTTTCCAGTCAGCCGGCAAGATCCCTTCGTTCAAAGTTTTTCGAAAAATGATGTCAAAGGGCCAGCTAGGACAGTGGCTAACTCTTTTGAGTAATCTGGGTTGGAAGCCGTTCGGTTCACATGACTTATTAGGATTTAGCGTGATCAGGCGCTTGAGAACCTCTTCTTGTATTTCAAAACTTATTGATTAAGAGCCGACTGGGCGCTCCTCAGTAGCTGGAACACTGTTCAAGTCCTCTTCAATGAATACGCTACTAAAAAACTGATTAAGAACGTTAGCCTTGCTCACATCAGAGGATATCTTTCGTTGATCTACTTTCAAATCAGAAATACCGTCCTTTATTTTGCACTTCGAGCTAGCGTACAAAAAGAAGACTTTCGGGTTCTTTTTTGCATTTTTGGCAACAGCTTTCTTTAGTTTGATTTCGAACTCTTGCGTATAGGTTATAATCAGCATCGCTACGAGTCGGTAAATAACGCTGGTAGGCTTCCTTCTTGGTTTGCAGCTTAGCTAGAACTATACTGTTCATTACTGAGTTTTTTGGCTCCACCAAGCTTAATTTTAGGTACGCACGCATCAACTGCACAGAGAGAAAATTTCGGACCCTTAAGCGTTTCAGTAGGTGATAAGTGTTTCGAGCTTCGACGCACTTAAATTTGTGCGGCTAGCGCCGCACGGCCATTGGTCAGTGCGCTCATAGGAGGAGGTTGTGTGGAGCCGCCGCTCATGAATGCCACGAATCTACACTGCATACGATCAATGGGCGCAACTCAATTTTGTTAATTGTTTCAACTAACTGCTGTTCTTTTGTCAATAGTAATGTTACCGAACGACGTCTATACCATTCAATCACGCAAGAAGTTGATCATAAAATCAAAGATTTATTCTGGTAGTGCCGCGCGCAAGACTAAGCAAACACTGCGACTCTAAGTGACTGCCGTCTCCGTGGCTCAGTGGGCTAAGGCATGGTCGCGCGCACTCGACTCATGCAGACATAACCGTGTCCTTGAGAAATGACCATGACTCGGCCACTTTCATGTCCTCAATACAGTTCGAAATATTCACTGCATTGACTGCTTCACGGAGTTCATCATAGTTGCCTTTCGCAAAATTCAAGCGCTCACGCTTCCGAGGCGTCTTTTCTGAACAGCACTTAATACTGAAAAACAATGATTGTTGACGGCTTTTGCCCAACGGAGCCTCGTGACGAAGCTCATCTAACATTGATTCATCACTAGTAAACAACAGGGCAGAGATTAACGAAACTTTGCTAAGTTCACGTAACTTTTCGTACTTACGTTCAAAAAGTTACGTATGGCGTAAGTCAGTCAAAATTTGGCATTAACAAAACTGTCTTACGCATGACTCATCTGAAAAGGTATTATCGAAACCATCCAACTAACTGACCAATCAGAGGCTTTGGATTTGCTGTTCCTAGCTCCTGTCGACTCAGTGCGCAGAGCGCGTGGATGGAAGGAGATTGTGTCGTGTCAGCGGCATCAGCGTAGACTAACTAGGGTGCATATGGAGAAATAAGTGTGACGTTATCCAAATAGCAATGCACTTGTTGTGATCATTCATCAAAATTTCTTGCAATCAGGGCAAAAAAATTGCACTATTCCCATTCAAAACTAGAAGACTTTTTAGAGAGACCTAGAATTTAGAAAATTTTGTGAGTTGGAGTTGTGACTGTCAGAGAAATAAAATGTATAAAAAAAATTTTTAAAGACCACGTTTTTCATGTGGACTCAAAAGTAGAAAATAATTTTTCGGCAGCTACTGATCTCTGTTTGCTATCATTCTCTTGGTCTAGCTTCCCGCGCAAATGTTTCGATAATAACACTCAGTAGAGTCACGTCTACTTAGCTGTACTTACGCTAAACGTTAGCGGCTACGTATACTTAGCATGTTTTGATAATCCGGCCCCTGGTCTAGAATATTGGGAGTCTCTTTACTCCTATAATGGGTTAGCTTGGTAACGTGCTGGATTAGGGAGGAGTCTCTCACAGACTCCATGAACAAGGATGCTAAGCGATAACCATCCCTTGGACTAGGAGAGGATCCTTCTGTCCAGTCTAGCTCTGGATGGTTAAAATCACCAGCGATCAACGTGTGTGACCTACGGAAAGTCATGCTCGGTCAAAGACTGTTTAGTACTTTATCGTTATCAGAGGAACTGTTTGATGATCTATACACGACGCTTATGAGGAGGCTATCTTTGCTTCGAGTGGAAGTTCGCACCACACTGATTCTCTAGGGCCACACTCTAGCTCTGCAGATAACTTAAATTGCTGGGCCCCAAAAGAGCTTTTAACTCGCAGAGCTACACCTCTACTGCACTGCTATTCATTCAAGTTATGAAAACAATCAAAACCTGGCAACTGAAATTCAACATGTACAATTTTCCCCCCGTGATTTTTAGGGAGTGTTTCTGTAATACCAATAATGGATATATACTCGTATGCGATCACAGTTAACAGTTTACTTTTTTTGTTCAAACAGAATCCGAGTTCGCGTAAGAACATTTAAAAACTTTTTGTGCAGTTTCACTGTGATGCATGCGTTTACTTCCTACATTATTTACAGGCCTGGATCTGTGGACATGATTTCTTACTTGTCTACCAGCTCCGCTGACTGACCATGTGCGACCGCGGTGTTGTCTTGACATCGTGAGAGTGGTTGACCTGAGTTTCCGTGCCTTTTCGCCTGATTCTCTCCTGTCATTTTTGTGCGAAAATTCGCTCTCTATATAGGGGTAGCATCCTTCTTAACAAATACTGAATTAAACTCTGGGAATTCACTTAGTTTTCTCGCAGCCTTAAGAACATGCCCGACCTGGGCTGTATCCTGCAGCTAGAGACACCAGCAGCGGTCTACACATGGTACCGTTTTTCGATCGCAGCCTCTTGCAAGCCGTTATATCCCACAAGGACGTTAAGTGCCTTGGCAGAACAGTCATTATTAAACGCAGTGTCATCAGTTGTCATTTACCTCCGAAGCAATGCTTTCGGGAACGCCAAACCAAACAAGGTTAAATTTTCTTCTCTCTCTATCCAGCAGCTCACGAGTGCTCTCGCTAGCGAAATCAGAGATGACCTCTTTGCGGCCTTTACCTTCTGTGTTGTCGCTCTTTTCTGTTTTGTGCAGATGAGCTTTCATTTCTACCAGCTCGTTTCGTAACGAGTGCAATTCGTTACGTAACAAGTTCAACTCTTTCTTGTGGTTCTCTTCCCTTTCAGCTCTCTTCCTCAATTCTTGCTTGTGAGTTTCTTCCATTTCGGCATTGAAGACTGAGAGCATAGAAGTGCACCTCACTTCCACCAACTTTTCGATTTTTGCAGCGACAAGCGCAGGTTGCTGGCAGTCCTGGCAATACCAGTGTACTGTCTCGATTCTGCGAATAACTGGGCAATCTGTCGCGCTCAGCTTCGCACAATTGTTGCAGATGATATACCCGCAACGATCACAGGCCACTGTAGCGTTATTGACGTTAAGCGAAACCAGCTTGCAAAATTGACAAATTTCCCCTCGCTCATTTTGTGATTTGATCTTCGCATTCGGTTCAACTGGACTAGACGCCTTTCCGGTTAATCTTTTTCCTCTCTGTCTAGCATCATGAAATGCAAGAGCTAAAAAACAAAAGTTAAAAACTGAGTCAAGTTGAGGAAAAATTTTACAAATTTCCAATGTCCTGTAAAACACTGTTACCGACGCGAGAGTAAGCAGCTTTCAGATTGCGGTGGGTTGGGGGTGTACAGGTGTTCAGAGTAGAAGTAGGCAGAGCTTGGACGAGAAACAAAGGCTGTGCTGTTCTCGTCCTGTTTGACACTGGTTTCCCTCACTCGCTTCCCTCACTGGCTCTACAGCCCGCGTTATTCAAGATAAAAACACTTTTACTATAGGCTGGCTTGTTCTTTCTATTAGTACTCTCTTTTACTGACTTCACTAAAATTCGGTCATTCACTGACACGGTCCATAAAAAATAGATGCGAAAAGAGCTGCGAAACGGCATAGTATAAGGTAAAAATTAGGGACCGCAAAAACGTGCGTCCGCTCTCGATCACGGCTGAAACTGAGATGAACTCGCAATCACGACGAACGATACAATTGCGAGGAACACATAACGCATACAAACCTAAATGGGAAGTTTCACGAAAAAATAAATTGCAATATAAAATTATAATTTTGAGGAACATAAAAGGCCATACATAGATTTTATCATTCCTGATCCCATTCGGCGGATGCTGACATATCAAGTTAATATACACAAAAATTCGTGTAATTTTCATGTTGGCAAGCCGAATTTTTTTCATTATCTTTACTTGTTCCATAGGAAAAGATTTTGGAAGTAATTCGCTATACAATTATTGTTTTTTCCAAGTAAGCTATCCGCGCGTCGTCCCAAAAGTTAAAACTCTAGGGTTTTTTCTAAGCAAATAAATCCGCGCGTTGTCCCAAAAACGCAACTCTGACCTCGCAGGTGGGAGTTGCGTAGAGCCAAGCGGTGAGGCTCGTGCAGCGCCTCGGCGTAGCGTTGGCTGAAGTGTTCCTCTTTGTGCAGACTTGCTACCGTCCGCACGTTGCTGATCGCCTCCATGGCAATCTGACAAAATAATATCATTATTAACCAGCCACAACACACATGCGACTTTCAACAATGATTAAATTTCCAATTCCAATTCCATTCTCAGCCACATTCCATTCCAATTTTTTCACCAGTCTAATTTTTTCTAATTTCTAAGCACTTACTTTGCCAGCGCTTTGCAGGACTTCCGACTCAGTGATGGACTGCCCAGATAGAATTCTACTTTCAAGATACACAGCCACAAGCACCACGGGGATGAACGGTACGCACACGAGACCAAGTCTCCAGTCGTAGTAGAGAGCGAGACCCAAGCTCAGGCCCAGGGTAGTGAGCGCTTGCATGATGGTTCCTAGGCGCGATCCAGTCGCCTGAACAAGACGCAAGTTTGCTCATTACGGGGAAACTATCGAAAATACGGCGAATTTGGGTGTAAGTCTACTAAAACTATCAGAAGCTCTGAAAAATATAAAAAAAACTGTACTGTTTGTATTTCTTCATTTTACCTTCGAACATGATTTTTTCTTTATATTAGAAACCAAAATAGTTAGGTTTGGGCATTAAAAACTAGGGAGTAAAACCCTAACCAAATGAAAAACCAAAGATATTCCTGCGGAAAAATCGGACTTCGGCAGTCTTGAGCTAGCATTATTTCATCTTAACGGTTACAACGCGATTGTAATGGTAAGCAGATGCGTGCTCAATAAAATAAATTAAACCTTTCGATTTCACTACATGTTTCTTCGCATCAACCCCCAACTCATGCAGCGTATTTTGAGGACACAAAAACCTAATTCAAAAAGATTCACAGTATAATATCCACTATTTTTATAATGAATGGGATTGAATGCAAGAATAATCATGTTTTTCTTGTGTACTCATGTATGAATAGAAAGAATAAAGAGTTCGCGAAGACACTGCCTCACCCCCTGCACTGCAGCGGCGTCGCTAGACAGACGCGAGCACAGCGCGCCCACCGAATTCTCATCCATGTCGAACCAGCCGAGCTCTTGGCTGAGCATCTGAGAGAAAGCTCGGCTACGCAGACGCATCGTCAAAATTTCTCCCGACAGAGCGAAGAAATACGCCTGCAAATTGAGATACAGTTTTCAGGGTTTTTATTTATTGTATAGAAATCACGAGCACTCCAGTCATCCATGGTTATTATTAATGCAAAATTTTATAATAAGCGAATTTTAGTTAAATCTAAATCGTAAAATTAACTGTTCAGAAGAAGTTCTTCCGAAGAAAGTGGTAGGAGACACACCTGCATGAAGGTAGAGATGGCAGCGACAATACCGATGCACAAGAACAACAGAGCGTAGAAGTTTGCTTCGGCGCGAGCCTCTGCAGGGTCAGCGATGGACAAAGTCTGAAGAAATCCACCACTTGTTATAAAACATTCCGTGACAGAGGAAATTATTTCTACTAAAATTATTTCTTTTATTATTCACTTATGGTTGAACTATGCAGAGATTCCAGTCAGATAAACCTCTAAATCACCTTTGCGGCAAACGAAAGAGATTTAGAAACCACTCCATTTTTCATTCCATATCCTGGTTCAAAATTCCACTCAATATAATATCAATATACTGTATGATAATGCATATGGTATCCAGTATACTCTAAAGATTTCTACACGTTGTACTCAAGAAGGAAGAGTCCTGACAGTTTCTGTTTAGCCATAATTCCCTAGTCTAGTTAAAAACTTCAGTCAGTAAATGGATTTCAGTCAATATATTTCTTATTATGATGCTGGTATCCTGGATAGTGGATACTTTACATGTCTACCAAAAAAAGTCTCTGATGTAGGGTTTAAAAATCAGATGTCCACCAAAAGTCTCCTATGTAAGGTTTAAAAAAATCGAAAAAAGTCTTTGCTCAGCCACTATGTGCCACGTACGCCGAGGACGTCGCCGAAAAGGACGGCGTAGAGCGGCGTGCAGCTGCCCATGATGACGGAGCCGACGACGCCCAGCGTGATCTGCGGCCACTCTGTCTTGTTCGCCTTCAGGATCTCGCGCATCGGGAGAGTCGGGGGCTTTTCTTTCTTCTGTTGCAGGATGGTATCACATCATCAACCAAACATTTTGATCCAAACATTTTGATCATCAACCAAACAAAAAATCATCTCATATTTGTAAAATAAATATTAGCAGTAAATGGGATCTACTAATTTTAATTAGGGAAATCCGAAGACTTCAACTCCCATTGATCTTGGTTAGTGCTCCTGAGTTAAATCCTTCAACAGAATTTCAAAATGTAATTTGCATCCTCGCTTCGTGTATAAAAAAAACTTTGATTACAACTGTCATTGATAAGAGATTTATTTCAAGATTTTTGATACTAATAATATACGTTTAAAAATTACTTTTTAAAGACAACACTTCCAAAGAATCCAGTGTCTCCAATCTTACAGATGTACAATGAATTTCTCATTTAATTTTCGACAATCAACAAAATTAATTTTTCAATTTTTTAATATATAAAATTTTTTAATATATAATTTTTTGTCAAAATTATTTATTTATAATTTTTGGTCAAAATTATTTATTTATAATTTTTGGTCAAAATTATTTATTCTGTTAATTGATTCATGCATGCATTACCTCTGACTTCACACAAGTGTGCAAAATTTCAGTTATAAGATTTGTAGCTGACAAAATTATTTTTTCAAATTTTTTAATATATAAAAAGTCAATTCATTTATTTTGACATTTGATTCATGCATTGTCCCCAACTTTGCACAAGTGTGCAAAATTTCAGATCGATAAGATAAGTAGAAGTGTATTAAATTTCGATTACAAGATTTGTAGCAGACAGACAAACAGACAAGAACTGAAGTTAAAGTGAAGTGTTGTAAAAACAAATAGAAAGGCCACAACAACTATGATAAACGATTTTTCCTTAACAAAGCTCACAGTTCTCGTCCGCTATAAATTTTCAATCGATACGTTACCCGATTTCCGTACTTAGACTTAAGTCTCTTTCGCGTAGAATTGGCTCTTCTTTGATTGTACTCGTATTATTCAAATTGTTGCTTATTCAAATATGTAATTGCGACCACTTACTTTTCCCTGGGGAAGAGGCAAACGAATGTACACAGAGCCCCGAGAACGACGCTGTGTCCCCTGCGACCTCACCGATACTGTCGAGGATCCCAGTTTCCTGAAATAAATCACGAGATTAAGAGAGCGATCTCGAGAACGTTGGCTATGGGATAAAATAGAGGATTGGAGTCCACAATCAACAATAGTGATTTTACGAACAAGCCACACTATAAATAAAAAACATCAATCGCCAAATGTCATGAAAATGTTTGGTTATCTGGCTGAAAAGTCATGCTACAAGCCAACATGGAGTGGCTAAACTGAAAATGAATGCATGGAATTATTAAATTTGATTCGAATATTTCACAAGCTATCGTAATATCTGTGGCCTACTTAGAAATGGAGCGCCGTGTGGGCGACATGGCTAGCGAGGCGGTGATGTCGCTGATATCGTCCAGAACGTCGCGGTCCAATTCCGTCGCTGTTTTATACTCCGACTGCTCGGTGAGATCTTCCTCGAGAGCGCCTGAACAAACGACAACTTTCAACGTTAGAAGCAAGGGCTTCGTCATAAGGAAATTATTTGTTTGATTTGTTCTTAGAGGAGCGCATAACTCGAGAGTAGAACCAATTTTGTAAACATAATGATGGAGAAATTTGATCGATCAAGGTGAAATAAAAAATCATACTCTTAAAACCTTAAGCTCCAAAAGTTAAAGCTGCTCTGTACGATGACAAGCGAAGATTCGATAAGAAAAGTAATCTTTTAATATTCACGTTATTTCGACGTTAAAATCCTTTAACATTTAAACGGAATAAAGAAAATTACGCAATTGTATTTTAAAAGTCGAACTTTTTCTTTCACTGGGAGCAAGCTGAGCAGTGACGAGTGAATGATAGAGGCCTCTTTTGGCCATGAGCTCGTCGTGGGTTCCCATCTCTTCAGCCCTGCCATCCTTGAGGGCCACGATGACGTCAGCAGACCTGATGGTCGTAAGGCGGTGGGCCACAATGATCGTCGTGCGGCCTTGGCGAGCCTGATGGATAAAAAGAAAATTGTCCTTAAAACAATCAAGACATTTTTCTGGTGCATCACTTGGAAAAACTCTACGGTTGACAGAAGTGGGACTACAGGATTAGGTGCCTGTAGTCGCTGGAGATGCGTAGGCCAAGCGTCAGGTCGCAGGCAAGATTAGATATGTTGGGATCAGCTGCCGGTAGGAATCTAAGCGAAATTAGGAGCTACCTCGTCCCCTGGGAGCAAATACAGGCAGCGATACCTTCGAAACTGGTAATTTCTGTTGTAAATTAATTATATGATAAAAGTTATTACCGCAAATACAATTCTGAATTTGCTGAACTGACATCGGTGAAAATTACTGAACCTAATTTTGAAATGGCCTAACAGACATTCGATGAAATTCTGGAATGCATCAATTAATGGAAAGTTTTACCGAAGACAAATTTCTGAGTTAGCTTAAAATTTATGCAGCCACTGCGCAGTTTGACCGTGATTGACATCCTGTGAATGACATCAACGTACCTTATCAAGAGCATTTTGAACAATAGATTCGCTCTGGTTGTCCAGCGCAGAAGTCGCTTCGTCCAACAGGAGAACTTTGGGCCGCTTGACCAGAGCTCGAGCGATGGCAAGGCGCTGCTTTTGTCCACCAGACATCTGGGCACCTCGGTCGCCCACTTGAGTCTGGTATTGCTGCACAAGAAACATTTGATTTATGAACCAAATAATCACTAAATGAATGAAAATTATTACATTAATTTTTTTATGGAGAGGTATTCAAATTTTGCTGGAGTATTGAGCAGCTAAAGGCTTTCTAAACTTGAAACACCGATAACTTACAATACTCCTCCAGCTGAAACATTAACGCTCATTTTCGAAAACGATGCTCAAGAGTATTGAAAATAAAGAATAACGTAAATGATCTTCTAAATCAGTGGTTCCCAAACTTTTTCAGGCTGGCGCCCCCTTTGGCTCCCTAGTGAACTTCTAGCGCCCCCCACAGACACATAAAAACATACGCTTCTTTCTTGAAATTTAGTACGCTGCAATTTTAATAGATAAATGTTAAACACAACTGTGTATTTCACAAATAGAACCCCATTTAGTGAACCAATATGTTTTTAAGCTGTTTTTACTGTTTCAGCACTAGAAACCTAGGACGTCTCGGGCAAATTCACGGCCGGACTCGTGGCCAGTCGCACGACCAATCTCCAAATTCAATTATCAAGTAATATCTCCCAATCGGTGATTTTTAGCTCGCGACAATTTTTCTATTTTGTTTTCGTTCGCGAGTTATACAAATATAGGGGGAACGACCGGCTTTTCTTCCGGCCGGATTAACCAAGAGCCGTATACGTATAGCCGTGTAACTCGCAAACGAAGGCAAAACGAAAAAATTGTAGCAAGCTAAACATCACCGTTGCTGAGGTTAGGTATTTAAATACTAAGTTTCGTTCAAATCCATTCAGTAGTTTTGGATTAATTTCATGATTACTGCGAATTTAAGCGCGTATTGCTATTTAAATCACGAATGAAGGTGAAATAGAAAAAAACTCGTGAACAAAGGCACAATCGAATAAATTTTTAAGAGCTAAAACTTAACGTTCGGTAGTTAGGTCGGTAAATTCAAAATTTCGTTCGAATCTGCTCAATAGTTTGGAAAATTTTTTTTGAGAACCCGGTACTGCTATGTGAATATCGGCCCGTATTGCCATATAACTATGGCAAAAACAAATGAAGGCAAAATTAATAAAAAATTCACCAGCTTAACATTACCGTTAGGTCCTAATGAATACGTGTACCAATTTTCATCAAGTTGAGTTCATTAGTTTGAGAGATATTATTTGAACATTGAATTGGAAATTGGCCGTGAGATCGGCCCCGAGTCCGGCCGTTAATTTGTCCGAGACATAAACCAGGAGAGGTTAAGAAAACAGATCTGGGTGAAAAAAACATCGCTGGGAGTCATGTGCTGCACGTGTTGTGTACAAATCATCAAACAAACGTTCGAACTTCTGACTTCGACTTCGGACTACCGCCCCCCTATCGCCCCCCAAACGCCCTCTTCTTCCCTACCGCCCCCCAAAATCTTTCCACCGCCCCTAGGGGGGCGATATCGCCCACTTTGGGAACCACTGTTCTAAATTCTTTACGTATTTCCTCTGGCAAAACTTTCTTTTTTAAGGAGATAGGCTAGTCGGAGGCTATACTTTTCTTTCATTCGTGTATCGATTCCAGCCGCACAGCTTGCTGTTCCTCATTCGTAACCTAACTAAAGCTTCAAAATCACAACATATTGAAGGGTCTCCATATAGTCTTTTCACAATATAAGTTTTCGTCCCGAACACGAAAAGTATCTGAACAGTATTACTGGCGGCAGAGTTGATTCTGCTTATTTAGGCAATCAAATTCAGTAGGGGCAAAATATTTCTTGATTAGCTGTGATTGACTTCACAAAAAGTCTTCTAGACAACATTGTATCAATCAAATTGCAATAAATTTCTTGGAGCTCTAGCAGAGGCACAATAGATTGCGTATTATCTTAATGCTCACTTGAACGAAATCAAAGACTGAAGTGAACATTTCAAACAGTTCAAATTCTCTAAATTCGTAAAACATGCTGTAGCTGCGCAATACTCCCGTCTATTGATGTCCAGGTTCACGCTGGTAACGAGTAGGATGCGCTGCATTCGTACTGGCTATTTTTAGGTGATCAGCGTTGGGAGTGACTGCGATCTCGTCGCGTGAATCTAGTGAAATTAATCAGTAATTTTATTTACATACATTGCTGAATCTCAGTTCTATGGTTATTATATCGCGGCCGCGGCGAACTACAAGATCTCTTTTAGTGGCGGGTGGACGGGGGCACCAGACTTACCTTCTCTCTTATGGTTACGAGAATTTCGAATGAGACACCTTGAATTTCCTAATTTACTTTAGAAATTAAAGAGCACAAACTTTATACGAGTGGAAACCCAAGTTTCATGTAGTTGAGGTGTTCTCGCTTGTCGAGAATACTGAATACACCAGGAGGCCAATTCTTCTACTGCGAAATTAGGCGATTATCTCTCTACTCGTAGTTGGTTCATGATCATGAGTTTTCGTGTTGCGGTTCAATGGTTTTTGACAAGGGGGATTAGGGTTAGTGTTTGCAGCAGATATTAACAGGTCTCATTGTTGAGGGCTTTACGTTTACCTAGAAATGATTCGCAATGTTTTTTGGAAGCTCCAAATAAAATTTTGTCCCCTGGATTCTAAAATGTTTTTATTATCACTATCGCGTCAAAAATTTACGGATAGCCTATATATGTTGGAAGCTCTCCCACAACAATGCTAAGTCAACATCCAGTGCGATAATACCTTAGGAAGTTTCATGACGAAATCATGAGCATTGGCCTGCTTGGCGGCAGCGACGACGTCCTCGAAGGAGATTCCGTCTCTGCCGTAGCGGATGTTCTCCTCGATGGTCGTGGCGAAGAGTACGGGCTCCTGGCCGACTACGCCGATCTGGTCACGCAGCCAGCCGATGTTCAGCGAGCGCACATCAACTGAGTCCAGAGTTACCTGAAGAAAGCGAGAACTTTCCTCTTGAGTGTTATGGTAGAACAAAAGGATTTTACATAGAACAGAACTATTATATAGAGAAAAAAAGCTATTTTGCGAATAAAAAAACAATTTTACCAAGAAAACAACTATTTTACCAAAAAGCTATTTTGCGAAGAACAGAGCTATTTTACAAAGAAAAGCTACTTTAAGAACTACTTTCAACTTAGTCGCAAGGAAATAATGAACCTTCTTTGTACAAAAAAGGAGGAAGTGCTGCAAACTTTAAAAATAAAAGCGTAGAATTTTTCATCTTAATTTTGCAATCTGGAGAGAACAATGAAGCGTCTCGCTCAATAACGTCTCAATTTTCTTGGTATGTCTTTATAGGTATAAATTTTACACAAGGTAAGAAGTGCTCGAACGTCGTGCCAAAAATAACAACATGACACATAACTCATCGGATTCGTGTTATCGCACCTCTCCTTGTCTGGGATCGTAGAAGCGCTGCAGCAGCTGAATGCACGTGGATTTCCCGCAGCCCGAGGAGCCCACGAGGGCGACGGTCTCGCCAGGCTGAATGCGCAGCGACAGGCCCTGTAGCACCGGCACGTCGCTCCGGGACGGGTACTCGAAGTGAACACGCCGGAATTCTGCGAAAAATTCAAATCCCAACTTGACATTTACGATCACTCATAATTCTCACATCTCCGTTACCATAATTTTACTTTGTACATACACTACCTTTGTTATGTATTTCCCAGTACAATTACATATATTAAACAATATTTCGGGGTATAACTCACCAATGTTTCCGTGAACCTCATTTGGTCTGAGGCCGTCTTCAGACATGGGGTCGATGGCAGAGGGGCGCTCGAGGATGTCATACACGTTGGCAGCAGCACCGCGGGCGATGTTGAAAGCTTCCACAAATGGGGCAACTTGACCCATGTTCAGTGCGCCAACGAGGACACTGAAGAAAACCTGCAACGGGAAACTAAACTTTATTCTCATCTAGCAATGTCACCAAGCTTGTGAAAAAAGTTGTCACAAGCAAATTGAGAATATCATGCGAAAGTAAAACAACGCTGCAGCACACCTGATATTCGATCTAAAGAAACAAGTTTATCAATAGGATACCTACCAAACAATCAATATTAATGACGAAATCTCACCACAATAAGTACGGCAGGATCGTAATCGCCGTCGTTGGGGTATCGGGAATCAAGGATGAGTCCTGTGCCATACCAGAAGGCGATGGAGTAGGACGCGTAAATGATGAGCCACACCAGACCCAGGCTGATGCCCGAGAACATGCCGCGTCTTACGCCAGCGTTGCGAGCGTGTACCAAGTTAGATTCGTACCTGCCAAGTTATATACAGTTTCTTAACACTTGCTCGGCATTCCAATGAGGGCGATTTCCTTAAACAATTGACATCTAAAGGGCTAAATTTACATTTATTCCTCCAAACGAATACCTAACAAATTTGGGACGCCTGTCGGAGACCACCACTGCCGTGCATCGAATGGACTATCATGATCCCTTGATTCCCTTCCCCCAAGAACGTAGCCTATAACACTTTTTGACTGTAACATTATCAGCCGCAAGCCACCAGACAGATCACATCCACTGAATTAGATCAATCAGCCCACAGGAAAGTAGCCTGACGTAGAATGGCCCAGCATCGTCTGCCAGTACGCGAAAAAATTTTACACCACCCGGACGGAGCGCGCCGGAGCCGTCCGTATTTGTCCCGTGTGTCGAATCAGCCTACGGTCGTACGGCCACGAGTCGTACGACGATAAATTTTGGGACAGAACTATGCTATCTGAAACCTAACCCCTAGATGCTGTCAGCTAAAAGTTACGTAATTTAGCGAAGCTGCGGAAGTCGTTCGTCGAAGGACGGTAGATTTTGGAACAGAACTATGCTTTCTGAAACCCAACCCCAATGTTGTGAGCTAAAAGTGACGGTCTGGTGGTGCACGGCAGGATGCATGCAGTTCCACTGGCGACCTGGGTTGGTTGAGCGCAGCCCGTTGTCCGCTAGTTACAGTTCGAGCTGAAGTCAGGGCATGAAGTAATGATTCGGTGCAACGTTTAGTGGTGGACAACCATTACACTCTGGGCTATTCGATTCTGAATATAGTGGCGTTAAGCTCCTAATATTTAAAGCAAGATGATGTCATGGGCTGGTTACTAACGGCAGAGTTAATGTGCGGCTGATTGGTGGTCATCCGGAAATATGCTAGGCGTTCCTTTCAGGGCTGATTGGTGCAGAAATCTAGTGGTGCATGGCTGCGTACCCAACAAATTTTATAACAATGAAGTTATATCCGTACCTGCCTCGTTTTAGCTTCTCAACCTTTGGTCACCGTTCACGTGAATGTAAATACAGCAATCTATTCACAATAATTATTGAAAGGTGAAATTTATATTCATTCATCGCAAATTAAAAAAAAATTTAGGACATGAAAAGTAAAATAGAACATAATCTCTGATCAAATTTAAATATGTAATAAACAGAAGTTTTTACCTTTTAACCTCTTTAGTTTCTCCACCAAAAGCTAGGACAGTCTTGATACCCGATAGAACTTCTTCAGCTATACTGCCAGCCTTGGCATACTCTGCCATCTCCTGAGTCGTGAGTGACGACTGGATCTGCATATCAATATAAAAACTGGAAACTATGAATAGAAAAATATATCTTGTTGAACTTTACGACTTTACGCATTTAAAGGCGAATTTACAATCGGTGTAGAATTTCTTGAAAATGTTCATGTAAATAAGCCATCCAACCATAGTTACTGCATCAATCAGCAGGCATAATCATTTTACGCTTCCGTGGATCTTATAGTTCTAAGCAACATTTAGCAAATCACGTAACGGTTTTACTTAGCAGTTTCACAGACAGAGCATGTGACAATAATAA
The DNA here is from genome assembly GCF_000764305.2 of Hyalella azteca. Lineage (NCBI taxonomy): Eukaryota > Metazoa > Arthropoda > Malacostraca > Amphipoda > Hyalellidae > Hyalella > Hyalella azteca. The sequence continues at coordinate 188,399 of NW_025946787.1, read as the reverse complement.
AAAGTTTGTATTAGGTATACGACGTAAGCAATTTATCACTAACAAAATTTCCGTTGATGGCGATAATATTTTAGCAAAGGCACCTATTGAATATCCTAAAAAAAACGTAGATACAGTTTCTCTATACATAAGTAGTTAAGGACTAACCTTTGATATAAGCCCTGCGGTGATGGCTAGCAGAGGGAACACCGACATGATCACAAGGGTCAGCTCCCAGCCGTGCACGAAGGCAATAATCACATGCGCTATGAAATTCACAAAGAAGAACACAATCATGCCCACTTTCTCTCCCATGCCTTCCTGTAGCTTATTCAGATCTCTGTAAAATGAAGACAATTTTTCAGTATGATTTTTTCGTAAAATTAAATGCACAAAATGTTCATCTCAAAAATTTCATAACAAATTTCCATTTCAAAGAACACTGAATTAAAAAAATAAAAAGTTTGCCACAATTACCACCTAAACTTGGCTGGTGTTCTGGAAAGACACATTATTTATTCTAAAAGTCACAAATATGGGAAAAAATCAATAATGAGGACATTGATCATTATAATGAACACAATGCTCGCTATACACACTCAACTGACTCGGTATATAATGAACACAATGCTCGCTATACACACTCAACTGACTCGGTATATAATGAACACAATGCTCGCTATACTGACTCGGTAACTTTGGAAGCGAAGTCGTTCGTTTTGTGCGTGTCGAACCAGCCCATCTCTTGGCGCAGAGTGCACCGCAGAAACTGCGTTCGTATCCTGTGAACCTGCAATGAACAAGTTTTAATAGCGTTGGGATAACAGGCAAAATGCATAAGATTATTCATGTACGTAGTGGGTCAGTAAGCAGTCTGTTGATGATGTGCATCAGGTGCTGTGAAAATTAACCGGGTTGCAGGCTAATTTTCCGGTTAACAGTCGATAAATGCAATATATTTAGTACTCGATTATTGCAATAAATGTAGACACGCATACATGTGTGACGGGACGCATATTATGTGATATTTTTTTTTATTTTTAGGAGCACCGTTTTGGCCGCGTGTTATTTTAATGATGTTCTTTTGTTAGATTAGTAACTCAATATGATTGTATATATTTTTATGACTAGAATATGGAATCTCGTTACTGTGATATTATTTTGTATGACTAAGGATTGCGTAAACATATTTTTATTTCGTAACTGTAACAAGGAATCTCCTTTGCTCTGATATCTGTCTGTAGCGTTGCGTTGCAATCGTCTGCTGGGCGCCATGCGTCGTCTGCTAGCCCTGACAAGTTTATAGACTTATTTCTGCATGTTAATCGTAAAACATTACTTGACCTAAGATTTATTCGCTTTAATGTGCAATTATTTTGTCGAAGGACTTTATTCTTTTCCGATAATCGTAATGATTTGCTGTTGTCCGAGAGTCAGTGCTGTCAACCTACGATACTATCATTAAAGAAAAGACGGCTAGGCCGCGATCTTGCGTAAGGAAGCTAGACATCTTAGAGGTAGATGTTCTATAAGACGTCGATTATAACTTGTAGTCATGTTGTCAAATGTTTAAACTCTCCATTAATATGATTTTATTAGGTGATAATACTTCTCATTGTATTTGATAATGCTTGGTCAATGTTCATTTGCTAGTCTATTAACGAACTGGTATCGACTCACGCGCTTGCAAGTTAATTATCCTCGAGAGTTATTCTATCTCATGTCAACTTTCACTTATCATTATTTGACCAAAGGATTATATTATGATTCTATTTTATTGTGATATATTATATTATCTATTTTTTTCATATAGACGTTTTTATCAGCCTATTTCTTGTACATTGTAAACGGGGTGTTGAGGTAAGCTCATTTTAGCTGAGTTACCCCTCGCGGGAAAGTTGTGTGTGCTCAGTGTTACTGGGTTGGGGTACACACGTTTCGACTCTAATTCAAGTAGCCAGATCTGGACTTCCATGAATAAACTCCACCGTGATTAAAGAGATAACTCTTAATGAGTTCCTCTATAGGAGTAATATATTTATCAGCGTTCTGGTAAAGCTTCTGCGGTACCGTTCACGCCTCTCGTGCCGTGGGAGTTACCGATTACACCTTCCGCGCTCGAGAGTAATCGGAACTTTGCAGTGCATTAGGGCTACAACCACTAGTCGCTGCGGCTGGTCGTCGGCATCTCGGTGCGGTTAGTTCCCGTACCACTTGCTGTCCGTTTTTGTGATTTGGCAGTGTATTAGGGCTAGAACCCCTAGTCTCTGCGGCTGGTCGTTGGCATCTTGGTGCAGCTAGTTCCCGTACCATTGGCTGTCCGTTTTGTGATTCGCTGCGGTGCATTAGGACCAGAATCCCTAGTCTCTGCGGATGGTCGTTGGCATATTTGTGCGGCTAGTTTCCGTACCATTTGCTGTCCATCTTTGTTATTCTTGCGGTGCATTGGGGCTAGAACCCCTAGTCTCTGCGGCTGGTTTTTGGCATCTCGGTGCGACTAGTTCCCGTACCATTTGCTATCCATTTTCTTACTCAACTGTGTATTAGGGCTTATACTGTGTGGTTTTTCGGCTGTTTGTACTCCTGAAGTGTCAAGCCTTTTCCACTGAACTTTTGGACTAAGACGAACAATAAATTGTGCGCCTCGTATGAAGAACCTTGTAATTCGCCTGAAGATTACCAGTATACTACGAAAAGTTCCTTGTGCTCATTTCTCCTCTCTCCAACGCAAGGGAATTTAGAGCCGGACCAAAGAGCGGCTCTTTAGCCCTTGTGTTTAGAATCAGCCGAAAGTCTCCACCAAGTCGGCACGCTACCCGTAATTATTTCAACTTCGCGGCGGTGTTTCCGGTTACACATGCAATGAACGTGTTATAGTTCTGTAAACGTGGAACAACCACGCGACCTAACACGTATATACACGATGAAAAAATACACCTGTATGAAATAGTTCAGTATCGTATCGTTTGATTGTAAACTGGTCTAACCTGTCCTTCTGCGGCGTAGTTTAGACACGTGACGAAGATGTAACCCGTCACCAGCTGCACGCCGCCGATGATTGCATTGCCCGCACCGAAACGAATAACGTCGCTGAAGAAATCATCTGAGTACATGGCCTGGAACGTAGTATTCGCCCTGACGAAGTACATAATTATTTCTTTTTTAGCAGCAAGTAAAACTTTTCCTCGTCATAATTGTGAAAAATGTAAACAGCGTACGACCAACATCAATTCTTGCACAATCGCACAACAGTAACCACAACAATAATACAACAGTATATAAATTAGCTGTCCATGAGCTACTGTTCGACATTTGATGGTGTGGTCAAGTTGAATTTTTAGCGAACTACTTACTCCTCGACTGTCATGTTGAGTTCGTATGCGACGACGGTTAGGTTGAAGTCGCTGTAAACGAAGGCGTTGGTTATGTCACCGAAGAGGATGGTCATTGCGGGCATGCATAGCCCGGCCAACGATGCTGCTGCAAGCGCTAAGATGATCAACGCGCGCTCAGTGCAGGTGGAGTAGCGAAACTAGAAGAATCACCACACATTATGGATAAGTAAGATATTTCTAGAACAAATATTGTATAGTCTCAATTGGACAGTTCTTGTGTCAATTTAACATTGATATTTGAAACAGTGAATCCATGTTTCCACAGAAAACCTGAAACATTTCTCTCTGACATTTATTTCCTACCCTATTTGCACATTTTTAGCAACAGTACTTGTGGTATAATAAACTGACCAGCTGAAATACGCCCACTGGAGGCTTCATTTCTTCCTTTTCCTCCTCTTTATTTTCCGATTTCTCTTTCTCTTTCATCTTGAATGGTCGCCTGAAAAGAGACATATTTGTAGAAAAGTTACATATAACTTTCCAACGAAGTGATTTAGACTGCAACTATTTGCAAAATCTGAAGATGAGTAATCAATAATGGACGCGAATCGATCCCTCGCGACAGTAGCACAGTACCATCGAGTCAAGCTTTTTCATTGAAAACGTGTATTTGTATCATGTATACGCGCCGTCATGCAGCAACCTAATTCTTCCTACCGTGAATTGAGTGCCAGGTGGCCATTAGTGATAGCGAGTCAAAGCACATGCACGAAAGTGTACCAAAAAATACTGGAGTCGACAGTGTTGGAAGAAATTAGAACACAATCAGTTCGGAATGTTACCCACCGCACGGTGTTTAAGCACCTCTACACAGCGTAAAATAAGGATGATAGCCGATTTAACGAACCGAAAGAAGTTTCAGCTATTCCCAAAAATCTATTCTTCAGAAATTGTGTTTATTTTCAAGTATTTAGTCAGCCAGTAGAAATATGTAGAGGCTATTGGACTTCAAATCCTAGTAACAATTGTGTCCGGATATTACCGAAATACGAGCAGTACCTATTTCAAGTTTTGGAATCAAGGCACCGCTGGATGTTCGGATAAACTATTTAATGAAACTATAAATTTAAAGAATAATGTTATTCTGGCACAAGAAAAAAAACTCAAAACAACAGCTAAATGGGATTTGTATTATGAAACAGGTTTGAATTATAGGCATGTTTCTATTTCATCACTTTCGTTTAGAAATAATCATGAAGTTTCGAAAGACGATTTGAAGAAGACGTCTCCACATCTCGGGGATTATCTAACCGGAATAACGTTGAGTTATACAAGCGGAGAAAAGAAGGGTGGAAACTTCCACATACGCAAATGTTGGTTCATTTAAAACTTAAATAATTATGTAACCCTCAAACTCATTTGCTCATGTGGTAAAGAAAATGATGTGTGTATGAAAACTTGTGACCACATTAAAGCCTGATAAATTTGTAAAAATATCCTCACTAACTGCTGCAAGGAAGCCGCTAATTCAGGATTGTCATCAATTATTTTGAACAAAGTAGTACCGTCTCTCACCATTTTGGCGGCTTCTTGTCGGGATGGGCGCCGTCGGAGACAAAGACTGCGGTGTGGTCTGCCTTGTGTTCAGGGGAAATAGATTCCGAGGTGCCGTTTATACAAGGCTTTGGTTCCTTCGTTGTACAAGTAGTTAAACAATTACTTAATCACAGTAAAAAATGAGCTAATCAAAAACTAGAAGCGTTATCATTATTTAAATTATTCCCTCAGATAGATAATAATATGTACTATCTTGCATCAAACAAGACGAGACTTTCTAATCAAATAGTCCCATTACATAATTGTAGTTGTTAAATGTATTTACTACGCCATTTATTACACAAATTTAGAGGCGTACCATAAACTTCTAGCAACAACTGGCTCACCTCAGCAGATTCAAGCTCAATGTTGGCATTCCCAGTAAATCTTCTAGAAGCACGTGAGGTCTGAGGACTCTTGTTGTGGTAATTATTGTGAGGCGGGACAGAGCCCGAAATGTGCTCGTAGCGGATGGAGTTAGTCACCATCGCTGTAGCAATCTCTAAATAGGCTTCTTAGAATCAAATCACATCTAATACTTATTGGCTTTATCTGCAATGAACAGTTTTATGGAAAAGTTTTTGTTATTGCATCAAAAAAATGGATATAGCACCTTTGAACAAACAACACTGAGAGTCCAACAATTCTAAAGTAATTCTACAAAAAAAAATAATTTTTCATTCAACCCCCAAAAATTTAACACTTTCAAACGCGACCAAATTAAGGCAAAGTCAATAAGAATGTTCGGTACAATTAAAAAAGCAGTTAGAACTTTAATACCACTTAATCATATAACCAGAAAACAATGACTTGCCAACATCGCAGTTGACTTGCGGTTAAGGAGCCGAAGTTTACTACAATTTACGATATAATTTATGCTGCGATAACGATTTATGGACCCAAAAAATTTGGAGTTCATTAAGCTCTTGTAAGCCCTAGAAGCTGGTAAGAAAGAGGGCTTTGCTCTGAAATACGCAGGGACTGCAGGCCACATCCTGGAAGAATGTGCATCCAGCATACCATCAAGAATAATTGAGCATGCATGTGATCGCTAGCCACATCCACTAGTATCAAAACGTTATAAGCATTGAAAAAACTGCTAACCAAGGCCTCTGTTCTCTCATGAAAGGACAGTCGGAACAGAAAACGGTTGCGGATATGTACTATCTTGCTATGGAGGAGGTAGTAATTTGGAAAATTTTGGCTGGCATTGTACCTTGTAAAAAAAAGAAAGATAATAACGTCACAGAAGTAACCGGCGTTCAAAGTGATCGCGGAAGTGGCTTTAAAAAGGCAGGACTTTCCCATATCACATTACTGAGCGAATTACGTGATGAACCTCATGACTGGCGGGCGGAATTACTCAAGGATGGACGTAGACACCTAAAACATATTTCTTGGAATTAGTGATACCAAATATAATAAAATAAAGACCAATTGAAACTGTGCTACCGTCTACACATTCCGACTAGTCCGCGCAGTTCATCGAAAACTATGCTCGGTATCTCAGATATCGCTGCAACTGTGCATGCTTCGCGCCGGCTTTAAGACTGCGTAGTTTTCCCGTCCACACGCAACGTTTTATCTGCAACGTTTTTGTCAGAGCGTCATCACCCTCGATGTCATTTGTCTCTCTTAAGGCTGGTAGTCAGAATGCAGCGAAGTCCGAGAGCGAGTTTTTCGCGACCATCGTGTGAAATCCTTCTGCCCGAAGCTCGGCCAGTCGCTACCCTGGAGCTTGTACTCTTTGTAAAATGATATCTGATATCCAAGCAAGACCCTTTTTCGCGGCAACTGGTCGTTTTCAGGTGGCCGAGGAATGGCCATTTTACAATTGTCCATTTGTGCCGCCCACTGCAGTATTTGTTGAAGATTAGGAGGGCGTTGACCACAGTACATCCACACGATGGTTCAAACATAATTTCCTGTGCAATTTTTTACCTTTTCTCAACGGACTGCCACTCACTCAATTCATCACTTTCATTCATTTCTTTCATCACTCAATTCATGACACTGAACCATCGGTCCCCTCTGGTGAGAACGTGTCACTGATGGAATGGTATCATCACTGTCGGAAAAAGGTTCATCACGTTTCTTTCTCTTAGATCTAACATAAAACTACACGTTTCCATCATGAACAGTCTGAAAATACAAGAAAGTGAGTCGTGAAATAAAAAAATATCGCAAAATAAATTTATCAGCAAATTGTTGCACGACCCATATGTGGGTCGTATTGCAGTGACATGATAAATCTCACACTCAGTTGCAAACCGACCCACAGGTTGGTTGTGGAATTTATTGCGTTAACATGCAGCACATTATCAAATATACATATATACACGCACACACATCCTCCCACTTCAATATCTCGGCAGGCACTAACGTGACGGTGACGTTCAGTGTTGCCAGGTTTTTTCTTGGCGAGAATACCAGATTGCCTAGCTCAAAATACCAGAAATATACCAGAAATTTCATCGTTCAAAAAAAGACTAATACCTCCAAATTTTATAAAACTATTCGTCAGAAACGTTGGTTAGAAAAGAATTACCTTATGTACTGTGCAGTTATCTGGCTTGACGATAATAAGCCAAATTGAACACGCTATATTTTTTCCCCTCTGTTTGGAACATTTTGACACTTTTCTTTTCCTGTGTTTGATTACATTGACAGTTTTTCATTTTTTTATCAGTGTCATTGTGGCACTTTTTCTTCTTCGCTCAACATGAGCAAGCCACGGAAACAGGTCATCTTTATTTTGCTTATTTACGTACATGCTTGCATAATACATTAATCTAACATTTCGGGTGTGATCACTTGTTGCGGCTGAGCAGATAGCTTTTGGTCCGAATAAGGGACTCCAGTACCGTAGTTGAAATTTTATTCCGTTGCTTGTTTTTCACATAGGTGACTTGTGAAAACACTTGCACCACGAATGCTTTGGAGACAGGTCAAAGTAGACAAGTGATGCAGTAGGCAGCCAGTTCCTTGAATGGATGATAATTGTCAAGATCAGTGAAATGTTGAATGGCACCCCAGAATTCAAGTGGCACTCCACTCTAGAATTCAAAACCACCAAACAAAAATGGTGGAGCTTGCGTCGCAGAGATCGGTTCGACATCCTCACTCGTCCTAGGCCATATCATCAGTTCATCACTGATCAGTAATCAATCGAAGATGGATCATCACTCTCATGCTCATATTGCACTAATCACTTCTGTTAAATGTTAACAATTAAATTGGGGTTATTTCATCAAGCGGTAAACTTGCGGTTCTAAAAATAGCGGGAAACCTCTAGTCGCGCCACTCTGAAGTTAATCTATATAATTCACGCCTACGTTGGAGGAAATTCAAACTTCAGAGGTGGAACTTAATGCAGTAAATTTGCAGTAAGTCAGAAAATACCAGAAAAATACCAGATTAGGGCAAATATACCAGATCTAAAATGTTCATACCAGACACCGTCTGAAAATACCAGATTTGTGAAATCTGGTATAGAAATATACCATCTGGCAACGCTGGTGACGTTCTGACGCTTGCGGCTTTACTGCTAGAGCAACCCAAACATAGCCGCACCAAGAGCCTCAGGCAGTCGGCAGTTTCGGCTCCCGCACGTGACGTGTTAAGCTCCGACATAATAAGCTTTTATCCCATTAACTGTAAGCTGCATTTACGATCTTCAAATAATACTATATAAACCGTACCGCTGTACCTCATTAATCCCCGCACTTACTACCACTTACCGAATTAACTGAGGGGAGTGACGGAAAACGCACTCCCTCCACAACCCAACTGCAAACACGCTTTGGGGAAGGAAGCTCACCGTCGTTGGACAGAACTTCGTGGTGAGGGGCTCAACTTACTGTGTCAGGGCAATGCAAAACTTAAAATTTACAAACGAAAATCAACATAAATAAACCAATTACACACAAGAAACAGATAACTTACAAACAAAACTAATCAACAGACAACAATCATTATGGGCATTGCCGTTAAGCCCCGTCCACACGCTCAAACTTATCGTCAGTCTTGCATGTCATGCTAGGTTTGACGACAAGACGGAGCGTGTGGACGCTCAAAGTTTGACGTCTTGCATGACGGGTGGGCGGAGTTTGAGGTTTGACAAACCTGGAAAAGACGGATGGGCGAGACCTTTGGGTTCATGCAAGACTGACGATAAGTTTGAGCGTGTGGACGGGCAACCGACTAATTTGTCTAACTTTTACTCTATATCAGTCTATATTGATGATGAGAGCTGTGGCATTGTTCCTCGCTAGGTCTAGTTTTTCATATCCCAGGATATCCGACACTGGTTTAGCGATTTATTTTGTTGAGTTTATGGAGTTATATCGTAGTTTCCCATGTTTATGGTAAATTCAATCAAAAAGCTACAGTGAGAAGAACAAGAGAGCACTGGCCTATGCGGCATTGATAGCTAAGTGCAAAGAAGTAACGACTTTGTAACGAAGAAAATAAACTCTTTATCGAAAAGAATGTGCCAAAATGAAGTCGTCAATGCTGTCTGGTGCTGGTAGGGATGCTGTCTATCAACCCTCATTGTATTTTTTAAAAACATTTTTTGGTACTACCGCGTACGTTTGCCTCTCTCTAACCTAATTATGGTGTCACAAGCTGCTCTCACTAGCTGCAGCGAGCAGCACTAGCTCGTCCATTGCCGCGAACGCACTAAAAACTGGAGGAAAGTTTGAGCGTGTGGACGCTCTTCAGCCTTCCGTCAAAATCGCTCAAACCTGGCATGACATGCAAGACTGACGATAAGTTTGAACGTGTGGAAGGGGTCACGGGGCTTAAAATAGAGCTTCCTAGGTACTTCATTTGGCTGACGTATGAAGAAGTTCCAGAATTCGCATTCAATATGAAACTATCTCTGCCCCCGCTGCATTAGTTCCCATTTATTTCAAGAAGCTTCGGCAATTCGTTCACTGACTCCTGCAACAGCAGCCAATCCAGTTTGTCACTGATGCTTGGTTTCCTATTTTGATTGCGAATAATTGAGCTAATCTAATAGAATCTTCTGCCCCGGGTTGTTATTGGAGTTAACATGGGGTAAATCCTGTAAGACAAGCCTGACTACCTTTAGAAATCAGGACGTAAGCATGGGCCCTACGGGAATGAGCGCGTCTTGGTTTCCTGCATAGAGACGCTTAACGGCATATAGCATTTTTAATTTCTTTGGTGCATTTCCATTTTTCAGAATCAAACCACGGCTTTAAATTTTTTAATTAAGGGTTGAACAGAGGCGATAGCGAGTCTCAAATCCTCTCCCTCAATCACGCTGGGTGAAAAGAACTCGCTTCTGAAATTCAGACGGAGGCAGCATGGACCAAATTTCAGAGCAGACAGAAAAGTTATTACAGGAACTTCCTGTAATAACTGTCCTCTCTGCTGTCAGGAACCGTACCACATAAAACGTACCTACTAAAATATTATGGGGGGGATACACCAAACGATTACAATGTTTTTTCTTTATCTGAAGACGTGTAAAATTGAAATACCAAGTAGGACAAACGGTTATGCCCCGTTCTCACATAGCCGGTTAAAGGGCCGGAAGTCCCGGAAACGCCAAGCCGGTTAAAATGCCGGATTCAAAGCCGGTATATGGGGCAGGGCGTAATATGCAAGGGGCAGGGCTTAATATGTAATGCCCTCTAGGTAGCTGTCCCGCGGTAAGAGCCGATAGGTTTCCCGGAAGAGCCGGATATCCGGGTGATCCGGGTTCAGTAGCCGGGAGATCCTGCAATACCGGCTATCAACGTATTCCCGGTACTCCCGGGAGCCTGCCGGAAGTCCCGTATGCCTACCGGATTTCCAGGTAGATCGCCGGAATTCCCGGAAAAAAGCCGGTAAAACAGCAGGTAGAGCCGTTTGAGCAGTAAGAACTGCCGTAAAACCAGGGTAGGCCCGGCTCTTTTCCCGGTATTCCAGGTAAGTTATGCATATTTAGGCCCGCCCCATTCAATAAAAGCTTTCAATATTTAATGAAAAGTTCCCCTATTTAATTTAATACCTTTTCCACAATATTCAGATCTAAAGTACTGTAAATGGGGACAGGTATTATAAGTTAAAAAGCGTATTAAAATGTTTAAGGAACTTTATTGAATATGGACAACTTTTCGGAAAGTAAAAGCAAAAATGTGTAGCAGCTTCAGTTAAAAAATTGTATTCATCTTTAACACAAAATTATTTCAGAAAGTGTTTACAAAATTATTTCAGACAATTATTTCAGAAAGTGTTTACAAAAAAGAAAATGGTGATAATGTTTCATTTAATTAATCACACCCCATTTATTTTTACATTGTGTATATATATATACACAATGCACCGGTATGCATATATAAACATGCATACCGGTATATCTAAAGCAAATTTGCAAAGTTTAATCAGGAGACATGAAAGAAATGTTAATAATTAACAAAATTTGCACAAAAATGTGAAAAAGTACATCATTTTAACAGCAGATAGTATTAAATATGAACAATTGACAATGCATCTGCAAAAAAATATAGAAAAGTACAAGTTGAAACAGCACATAGGCTGAAAATGTGAATAAGTGACAATGCTTTCGCACAAAAAAAAAAATTTGGGGGACGATTTCACCCCTCCCGGTACCCCAGGCTGGTCCCTCGGTCGTGCCGGTTGAGTTCTCACATAGCAACGGAAGAGCAGGTTGGCTCCCGGATTTTTATGGTTCCGGGCGTACCGGCAAAATTATTCAACATGTTGAATAATTTTTCCGACCAAGCCGGATTATGGCCACGCCCTCCAGGAACTCTAGGAACTCCCGGATCTCATTTCCCGTATCTCCAGTTTGATAACCGGTACCCCAGGAATCGATTCCGGGTGTCTTCCGGCCCTTTAACCGGCTATGTGAGAACGGGGCATTATTTTTTTTATTAAGCCCACATCGAAGAACACCGGTCACTGCTTATAGTGTGAAGGGCAGCACACAAGTATTGAGCGTGGGAACGAGGACCCCCTGAGCGGTTTTCGACCAGCTAAAAACTGCGATATCTGAATATTTTATCGAAAAATATTTACCTGGGGGAGGTGTAGGTATGAATTAGTATGCACAGGATATTTGTTCATGATTGGTTGTCTTGCATATCGCGTGCAAGTCAAAGTGACTTGCGAATTAGGTAGTGACTCCCACTCGAGTTTTATGACTAGGATTTTGTTCCGTTTTTTGTCAGATTTTACACGGTATGAACTAGTATTCAGATATCGATGGCACTTCCTTACTCACGACTATCGAGGTGCCCTGAACAATGACATAGCAAAGACGCAAACATAGAAAAATCCCATTATCTTTGAGCATGGTTCGTATTTTGCTGCGTTCAAAAAACTTCCCAAATTTCACTGGAAATATGACAAAAATAAAGAGAAAATAATCATCACGAATTGAAATTTTTCGTGGTTTGCCAATAAAACTTTTGCCCTAATGTGTAATGACTAGTAAGTAAAAAATACAAATAAAGCATAATAGCGACAAATTTCCTCGTGCAATGCCATTATCAATTCATTCCACGAGCATCTTCCTCAAGTTACAATAAATTCACGAATCCGGAATAGAGATCTCACGCTGCAAGTTAAGTTAGGTTACTTTCAAGTTTCCACCCCGACGCAACGGTGAATGAACCACAGCCTGAACTGATACTGAGAGTTACCTAGTCCCAAAGCCTCCCAGGCTGGCCAATATGCCAATCGAAAACGTGATTGGTTTTGCAACACACATCGACATCGCCATCCTGACATCATTTATGATTTACTGTTGCATTCGACATTTCGGCCACTGGAATTCACAGCTCAGATCTCTGTTAGGAAATTTTCTGAAGCGTTGCTTCGCATGTGCAACCTAGTCTCCAAAATGAATTACTTTACTGGATTATTAAACTCATCACTTTACAAGCCATTGCGTGTTAAACTGCTTTATGTAATCGAGCTGAACTGAATGGCTATGCCTAAAATTAGTTTTTGGAAAATATTTTCGTGACAGGATCTATTAACCTGACATTTCACTTGATTAATTCGTCAGGAATAGAACCCACGACGATAAATTTACAGGTCAGTTGCAAAGCCATTTTCAAGTTTCATTCATACAAGCAGGAACAATAGTTTTGTTAAATCGAAAGGTGGTTAGCATAGATCAATCATTCACATAAGCACAACTACACAAGTTCTAGCGACTAGACTCCAGAGAGAGCAGTACTTCTCACTCCTCACCCCATACGAGCGCTGCACTTACTACTCGAGTCGGGATGCAATTTGCACTCGCAAACGGTCGATACGGCGCTTTTACTGTGTTGAAGACCCAGGCAGTTGCACCATGTATGCCCTAGGGCCTATATTAATTAAGAAGAGAAGAATTGCACCATGTGTTGCAATACGAGCAAAAATGAAAAATTTTCTACTGAGGATAATTTCCGAGGGTAACTATTTTCTTTGCAGAACCTGAATTTGTCGCCCGATATCAACGTATAGTAAATGCACGTAAACAAGCCGTGTGTTTCTCGCTCATCTGTGCTGAAGACAAATCTTTTATATTGTTTAAGGTAATTTCTGTTCGGGTGATTTATTGAATCCGTTCCTCTTGAAACACGTGTAATAGTTGAATTATATACTATATAAATAAGAAATCACATACGATATAAATAGAAAGACAGTGGACTAATAGGACTATCTGTGATGAATAATAATTCATCCAGCCATGAGAACTGTTTTGCAACAGAAACACGATAGGTACGGAATTTCCACCGTTAATATTTAAACAGCAAATTGTATAATTGGATTTATTAACGAAATCACTTCATAAATTCATAAAAAGATAATTCATTTTTTCAACGAAGCAATTAAAAGCACTAATCCGAATGGCATGTCATATTTGAGACCAGTAAAAAAAGAATCGCTGGAAGGATACACCCATACTGAGAGAAGGAGAAAAGACGTAAAATTCTGTCACGCATAGACAAATCTTACATTATTGAAGTGGCACCCGCTCTTTCTGAAGACTTTCCCGCCAAATGTAACTGTACGTGCAAGCACTTTGAAAAATATTATTAATTTGACATTTTCGTAATTTGAATAATTTTAAATGCTTTAAAATAATAGCTACCAGAGCCATCGTGCAAGGGTGAAAGGGATAGTAGTTAATATTTTTTGCACCCTTGGACGGTGCTGCCGCCAGCGGTGGAGGCAACAGATTGGATTGGAGGCAGAGGTTGTTGCTTTATGGTTACACCATCACACCGAGACAGGGATATTCATTCGCGTGCTGGTGAGTAGTTTTAGATTAGTAAATCAACGTGTTGGACGACTGAAGTTATTGTAGTCGAGATTTGCTCTTACTTTATTACTTCCAACAAATATTCAAACTCTATAACTTCAAACAATTTTTTTGTTTTGAATTTGACCCCCGTAATTGGCTAGTGAGCGTAATCACATTCAGAAAATATTCATTGATGACCAAAATTGTTTCGAACCTCTAAAAATGAAACCATCCATAAGTTTCACACCTAGTGGTGTCCACCTTAAAAAATTGCTCCAAAAGCTCAAGCTATGAGCTATACTGAACAAAGTGAACTACAAGAATGACCTGGTCTGAGGCATGGTTGAATTAATACATATTAATTCAACCAAGGTCTGAGGTACAGGCTAGTGTAGATCACTGCTCGAGTGATCTTCATCGCACCTTGTTTGGCGGAATAAGCATTAAAGGCACTACTGAGACGCACTAGGTGTGCGTTTTTGACTAACAAAAATGTAAAAAAATATAACTCAGTACTCACTGCAGTGAGTGACAGAGAGCGCATTTTCTCGTCGACGAAAACTTGAGGTCACGGACAGACGGACGGACAGACAGACAGACGGACGGACGGACATGGCGAGCACAATAGTGCATTTTTTCCATAAATGAGAAAATGCGATAAAAAGCGTATAAGCGACTTGCATATTCTGAGATCTTACTTGCGCTCACAACCTGAAATCTCAGAGAGATCAGCGTTCACAACCAAATTAGGAAATGTATGAAAACTCATCCCTGCGAGGTCTTCCACAACAACGTGAAACGTAATCAGGACACGCGGTTTCTTCTCATCCTATAGATAATGTGCAATAAAAACAAAACCCTTGTTAGCCTCTACGATCAATGGTCGATAGCTTTTGAACAAACTGCGGTAATATTTCACTCATCAAAAATACTCACAATGTTTGCAAGCACGAATGTGAACTCCGGTGGAGGGGGGGGGGGTGCGCAGAGGAGGACACAAATTTAACTCTTAAATCAGCCCTGGTGCCAACGTCTACCTTCTACATGCCATAGGTAGATATGAGAGCGCAGCCGTGCACCACCAATTTTGTGCACCAATAAGCCCTGAATCGAACGCCTTGGATCTCTCCGCACATCCAGCAATCAGCCGTGAACCACGTACTCGGCTTTGTCTTCCTCCGGCCTCGCATAGAACCTGCCGTGAACCACCAGGCCGCGGATCGAATCTGACTTCCGGGCATCGTTAAATTACGTAATTTTACGTTCACCACATCCGAGGTTAGGTTTCAGATAGCATAGTTCTGTTCCAAAATGTATCGTCCTTCGACAAGTGGCCGTTCGACCGAGGGCTGGTTCGACCCACGGCCTAGATACGGACGGCTTGGAGTGTTGAAGGCTACGTTCCGGAAGGCAGGAATCATGATGGTCCATTACATCCAGGGCAGTGGTGGCCTTCGGCAGGCAACCCGTAGATATTGTCTTCCTGGCACCTATGCAGCTGTACTCAATCAACCCATCTCATCATCCGAACTTTAAACCAACAATGCCTCAGCACACAAGCTGCTACTCTACTCCGCATAATTAACGGTCACTACGTCGTTCTGGAATTATTTGTAACCCATACCATCACTTCATACACATTCCGTTATCCATAGGGTCCGCAGAGCAACCTGAATTGCAGTAAATGCGAACTGTGCCACAACGGACTACCTCATCAACTTACTTCGCAAGACATGAACACAATGGCCCGTATGCTAAATAGGGCACTAGCACTACGAAGTAGCACTACGCACTACAAGCCGTAGTGCCTACTAGTGCGAAAGGGAAACACTACGGTTGGCATGCTAAATAGGGCACTAGCACTATGAAGTAGCGCTACGCACTACAAGCCATAGTGCGGCATGGAACACTACGGTTGGCATGCTAAATAGGGCACTAGCACTATGAAGTAGCACTACGCACTACAAGCCCTAGTGCGGCATGGAACACTACGGTTGGTAATTTGGTATGCTAAATAGGGCCAAAAGCATAACGCGCACTACAAAAGTCTGAAGTGTCCTACACACCGCACTTCACGACGACACTACGGTATATTTAACCTTGTTTACTTCGTCAGCTATGGATCTGTTTGGCTTACAGCAAAGGCTTCATCGCGTAAAAACCTCAGGAACTACATGCCATGAATATAAAAAAGTGTACCGCTTCAGTGAACAACATGTTATTCTTATGGCTGACATTTTCCTTGGCGAAACAGATGAACAGCGTAGAAGTAGAAAATACTTTTCTTGTTCTTGATACCATGTTTTGAATTTTCTTTTTTGTTTTTATGGAGTCATTTTGAATTCTTTTGCAAGAACTTTCCATGCTTCTCTCTTTTGTTAGATGTCTTTGGGAAGCGTGGACTTTGAATATATGATGGGAAAGGTGCGCAGACGCATTGCGAAGTTCAGCTCACCATCACAATTTTCACTAGTACCATTACCATCACAATTAGACATTTTACATCAATCTTCTGCGAAGAATGAGAATTACTTAGGGAATAATTAATTATTTGAGCACTTAACTACCATTCTTCAATAGACTCATAGCGTAGTGCGGCACTATAAAGTACTCTAACAGCGAAGTCTTAGTGTCTGTGACGTATTTAGCATACCAACAGGACACTTCGTAGTGCATAGTGCTACTTCGTAGTGCTAGTGCCCTATTTAGCATACGGGCCAATGTCACTGTTCCCAGCCTTACTGTTCCCCAGAGTCACTGTTCCTGAGGAGGGCGAAGCAGAAGGCCACAAATTTTACTCTCAGCACACAAGCTGCTACTCCGCATATTTAACGGTCAATACGTCGTGAACTAAGCTGGCCTCCGGCATGCGCTCCTTCCCCAGCATCTTTTTCCTCCACACTTACCCCGACTTTCCACCTCACCGCCAAGGCCGGATGGAAGGCTTTACTCCCGGGGGTGAAGCCGCGATCCACAAATTTTACTCTTAAATAAGCCATGGAGACAACGCTCAGCCTCAGCATGCAGTAACATTACCCAGCCTCAGAGATAGACGCCGCAGTCTACGCTCGAACACCATAGTCCGCAACAGTGATACACTGCATAACGATAATAGCGCCGTAGCTAGGTCTTCAGCCAAAACTTCAGCTTGCTCGCTCCGAAGCAGGCTGTTCTGCATCAGGCCTCACCTACTAAGCTACTATGGCCTAACCTATCAACGCTGCCCCGACTCACAAACTTCTTGCAGCCAATAACTGGCTCCACCTTCTCACTTGGCTCGCCTTTTTAACGTCCAGCAGCCAATGAGGTTAGGTTAGGTTAGGTTCGCTCAGGTTCGTTTTACGTGGTGAAATGTTGCAACGGGTGTAGCCCGTGTAGGTTAGGCCAGAAGAGGTTGGAGAGGAACAGGTTTGGCCAGATGCTATATGGCCACGCATAACTTGGGCATGCATACGCTGTGGCTGTGGACATACGGCAATATAGCTTTAAGAAAAAGACTTCAAATGCTGCTATTACCTCTAGCGTTCTTACCCACGGAAAGGAATGTGATTAAAGTGTGAAATTGTGCGAAGCCAGCTGGTCTCCGGCATACGCCCCTTCCTCGCAGACTTTTATGCACGATACGTAGTATCCGAATTATATCATGTGCGTTTTACTTTACTCTAATTTTGATGATAATTTTTTCGAGAAATTTGTTCATCAGTTTCTTTTTTTTTCTTCAAATGTTGATAGATGAATAGTTAACTCCCAGGTAATTTCCACCAACAAAAAACACAATAACTCTCGCACGATGATGCTGTCAAATCTATCTGATCTAAAGCCTCATTTAATATATTGCAGCTAGTTTTTCGTTTATGTATAGTACAAGTGAGCTACGAGCATTTATATGATTGTGTCTATTATATAAAATATATTATTATATTATATATTATCATTATATATTATTATACTTGTCTATTATACAATTGCACAAAGCCACTGTTTGTACGTTTTTATCAAATTCAAGTTTCCGAAACAGTAGTTGGTTCTTATTCATATGTACACTATTTCACTCATCAATATTCCTTTACATTTTAACGTACTCCTAACAAGTGCGTTGTTCGACAAGCTTGCGTTATCTAACATTTGACGGATATTCTACTATCGAACGTCCTCACATATTTTTGGATTTTTGCATTAAAATTTTCAGTTACTTGAAATGGCAGCAATCTGATGATTTCAATGCCGGTCACTTACATATTAAATGTAAGTTCAATACTTCCTGGAGACGCGATGCAGTTCAGGCTTTGTTGGCATTACATTATATATGCTTTGTGCTGTGCATGGATTCGGTTCCCAATATCGACGTATGAGAGGCGCCATCTGCCTTCAGTTTGGGAGCGCAGCCGTTGGCCACTAACCTGCTTCCCATCTTTGGAGCGCAACCTTTGGCCACAAAATAAACTTTTAAACTAGCCCTGGAGGAAACGCTCAGCCCAAATATGCGCAACTACACTCAGCCTCAGAGCTGTAAAGTCGCAAACAACGCTAGAAATACACCATGCCATACGCAGTTACGCGACGACTTTAAGTCAGAGGGCCGTATGTCCGCAGCAACTTCTCAGATCACTATGATTTTCATGTATGTGCAACCAAATTCGAGACTTAAAAGAGTGGATTTCAGTCATATCAAATGACAAAAAAACTTATAATGCTTATAATATATAATAACAAAAACAGGATAGCATGAATGAAGTCTCGAACCTATTCCTCAATTACAAACCATACTTAAAAAAGGGTACACACGTTCTTTACGGAATATTTTATTCGTTAGTAGGAGCAATGGTACGTCCATGGTTTAACTAATAACCATAATAGTAACTTCGACCATGGGTACGTCAGTGCGGGATTTGCTAAAATAAAATAACTTCATTGTTGTATTTTTTTCTCAGTATTCCTACATGTAATATTCTTCGACCGGAACAAATATTTGGCTAGGTTGAAAAGGAGCAAGTGTTGCGTAAAAAAAATATGTGATGCTTATGAGACACAGTAACAAAACAGAATTAACTTCAAACGATGTAATCTTGCAAAATAAAAATAGAGCACTGTTTGCATATATATCACAGGCCCACTGTTTGTAGAATGATTTCATTTTATTTACAGGTATATTGAACATTTTTATTATGCCATTTAATAATTCATAAATATTTTGGCTTCATCTATGCAAATTTCTACTTTTCGGCAAAAAACATAATAATACTAATCGATAACAAATGTCTTCAGCTGATTTATTCATCATACGGTATTGATTACCAATGTCATTCGTTTGCTTGATTCGCAAATCCACTAAAAACCTAAAAGCAAAGAAAACACTACAAAAACTCATACCATCTTTATAGAAAAAGTTTCGTAGTCCAGCTCCATCGTCAGTTCGAAAATTCTAGAACATTGATAAATCATTAATTAGTACAGTCAAGATTACAAAGATTAGTACACGACTGTACTAATTACCGATTAACCCGTGTTCTAGAATTTTCGAACTGATGATGTAGCTGGTCTCCGAAACGTTTTCTATAAAGATAGTATTAAATTTTGGAGAGTTTTATTGCGTTTACGTTTTTAGGTATTGATTAAGGGGAGCGTCTATCCCAAAAGTTATCTCGGCTATTTACAAACGGATCACTCTGAAACTTGGTACACATATGTAAAATGGAAAAAAAACTCACATTTTGTTCCTGTGAATTTTTCGAACAAAAATGAAAGAAAACGTGAAATTCATAGAAAACGGTCAAAAAAGGGGGTACTTTTGAAAAGGGGGTACTTTTTTTCTCCTCCTAGGATTTTCAAGCTACGACATCGAGACACATATCATTCGATGCGTAAAATCTTTATCTATAAAACGACCTAGCCGTTTTTTGAATTTCTAATTTTTGCGGGTGTGGGAGCATTTTTCGTAAAGTTTTCGATTTTACCCCTTTCCACCCCCCCTTTTTCAGGAATAAAATCCAAACTATGACGAAATTGAAAAAACGGCTAGGTCGTTTTGTAGATCTATTCTTTGCGAATCGAATGGTATATGTCTCATTGTTGTAGCTTTAAAACTCTAGGAGGAGATAGGTTTTCCGTGACAATAAGTATGAATGTTGAGGAGAGCGCGACAAAGTCCCGCGCGCACCACAACATGCGCTCAATGTAGCATAGATACCAAACTAAACGTTTCTGGAGCTTGATTCCACTCAAGGATGATGGGAGCAACTACATGCGCATCTCTCCCTAAAAAGCCCGGAGGCACACTGAGTCAGACCTCACAAAAACACTATATTTGTAGTGGTGGACAGCGAATTATTTCATATCTAATTACTGAAAGAACTCCCCCCCCGCCCCCCTTTCATGAAGTGTCGTGTACGTAAAAATCGACGTACAGAGATGGTAGTGGTACCATTGGATAGGCCAGAATGTCAGCTTTTAGATGAGACTAAACACGTAACTGCAGCACAACTCAAGTAGACACTATATATAAAGAGCTCACCAGCTAATTAGTTCCTATCTAATTACTTAAAGAACTCCCCCACCCGCCCCTCTTTCATGAAATGTCGTGAAATCATAAATCAACGTTGAGAGATGGCAGTGGTACCGTTGGATAGGGCAGAATGTCGGCTTTAAAATTAGTATGAAAACCGAAAAAGTAAAAATTTTCAATTTTAGGGTAGACGCTTCCCTTAAAGTTGATGCTAGTCACCGGTTAGACTGGTATAGCTGAGCATAGTGCCCATTGCACGCCTCTTTGCTTTTACGTTTTTAGGTATTGATTAAATTTTTGATGCTAGTCACCGGTTAGACTGGTATAGCTGAGCATAGTGCCCATTGCGCGCCATGAGCTGGTCGTGCGTGCCGCTCTCGACGAGCTTGCCGTTGCTGATGACGGCGATGGTGTCGGCGCCCTGGATGGTAGAGAGGCGGTGGGCGATCACGATGCTCGTTCGTTCCGCTTGGGCTTTGTCCAGGGCCTCTTGAACAACCTGCATGAAAAATATTTTTTATTATACTTAACTCAAGCAATTTCATAATACTTGATAAAGTAGGCAATGCGATTTGGATGGGAAAAGAAATGAACTGAATACAAATGCGGCGAAGAATCTCCAACAGGCATAGTATCGGCTATAAAATCGTAACATTTATAGGCTGAAATTACTAATGTGATGAGTATCATTATGAATAAATGTTAGCAGTATCTCAAACACAAACATGTATGTGAAATATTTCCAGCCATTTGTAATGCTTAATGAGAAATGCTAAATAATAAGAATGAATAACTTAATAAAATACAACTGACAGCCTCGCTCTCGGTGTCGAGCGCGGACGTGGCCTCGTCGAGCATGAGGACGCTTGGGTTCCTGACGAGGGCGCGGGCGATGGCGATCCTCTGCTTCTGGCCGCCGCTCAGCTGCGTGCCTTTGGACCCCACGCGAGTGTTGTATTTCTGCACATGGGTGGCTTAATTATAGTAGTTTTCGCTCACGTATTCACTGGAAGACTGAATAATGCGGGAGGCAAATTCACGAGAGCCCAGAGAGCCAAGTAATGAAGTTTCAGTGTTTTTATACCCTTTTCAAGCACTTGAATTAGGAAAACAATCAAAGAAAGTAAATTTGAAGCATTGAAACATCAAAATTCAACATATTTTTGTGCAATTCCAAGGACCGGATCCTACGCGTTGAACTCGTCTATATCGCACCTCAGGAAGAGACTCGATGAAGCTGCTGATGTTGGCTTGCTTGGCGGCTGCGACGATCTCATCAAAGGGAACTTCGCGGCTGTTGTCCCCGTACGCGATGTTCTCTCTGATGCTCAGGTCGAACAGCAACGGCTCCTGAGAACGAAATTCGCGCACATGAAAACGAAGATTCGAAAAGTGCCAGTGGCTCTAAGTTTGTTTTCATGACATCATGATCAAGACAGCAATTAATTTACGGGTATTTATCGGATGAATCAAGTTTTTAAATGGGCACAAAAAAATGTTTCAAGGGAAATTACGTTATGTGGTTGTTGATCGCCGCAAGGGATGAAAATAAAAATTTCTGCCATCATTGTAATCTATCATTGGTTCAAAGTTCACTCGTATAGCCTGTTTTTCATCTTCATTTAAGGCATACTTTCAATTTTTATTTTTCTTGCCCAACACAGTTGAATGCATATCTGCATATCACTCTTGTTGTAGAGGGCTTGTTGTAAATTGTATTTCACTTTTGGAATATAAGGCTTCTATTAAATATACAGGTATTGTAAATTTGTAATTGATTCGAATCAGTATTGTAAGAATGTTTTAGAGGAAGTTGGAATCGAGAATAGAGATTGCGGATTAGGAACGAGTAGTAAGAACGTGGACTTGATGAGGAAGACATCGTCACGTGTTGTGGAACGTAGCTGTTTGAACGAAGACTGTTTATTACCTGTGTGCCACGTGAACATATGCTACGTATCCTATTTTATGCAGAAGTCTGTAATGATGATTGATGTGCAATAAATTATTTTAATGATTGTCGGTTTCATCACCTGGCACCAGAACCTGCCACTATACGCACGACATTGTTCATACTCACAAACAGTTACGAAATTATTGTTCCAAAATAGTTAACCGAATTGCAAATTTCTACCAAGAATCTAGCGACGCAAGGTGGCTTGATGCTCCAGTAAAGAAAATACAATGAGTGTCACTCACTTGAGATACAAGGCCGACATTTTGGCGCACGCTGCGTATATTTAGGCTGTCCAAGTCATCCCCGTTGATTGTCTGAAAAACATTAAAGGTTGGTTGGAGGCGCAAACATTCTCAGAATTTTTCATTCATTCATTCATAATAATATGGTGGACACTCCATAATTGAAGAAAAGACCTTAACAACGGTGGCGCGTACGCTTCCAATGAAAAGAGACATAACCTGAACTCAACAATAAAAAATTTGTAGGTTCATTCAAAGTTAGAAAGTTTTTCCAGTAGGTAAAAACGGAGCATCATCGAGGTTCAACTAATACAATGACTCGTATCCAGATTTCATATAAAGGCCGATTTGAAAGGACACTATGTGCGATTTCTTGATTCATTGAATTTTTAAACAAAATATCTTGTTACTGCAACATAGTCTTTCCTGTAAGGGATCTAAAAATCACAGCAGGACTAATGGTCAAGAATCCCACTGAACTGACATGTTTTGCCTTCTACTGATAAATGTAACACTATTTACCAATCAATAATTACGATTTACGCTTCATTCATCCATTATAATGATCATTTCTGTGCAAATTAGTGGACAAGCATCACGTTTAACTGACCAGGGTTTTTTAATAGATTATTTTTCAATAGTCAGTGGACTGATACCACGTTCAACTGACCAGTTTTCCTTATATTGACCATTGTATGAATAGTAATAAGTGGACAAATATCGCATTTAACAGACCTATATTTGTAATTGTATTATTAGTAATTAGCGGAAAAATATCCCATTCAACCGACCAGCTTTCCCTTCTCGGGATCATAGAAGCGCTCGATGAGACTGATGACGGTGGACTTGCCGCATCCTGAGGACCCGACGAGGGCCAACGTCTTGCCCTTGGACACGACGAGGCTCAGGCCCTGCAGGATCTGCACGTCCTCGCGGTTCGGGTACCGGAAGTGCACGTCGTGGAGACGCACTTCGTTCAGGTCTTCAATCTGGAAAAAGAATTTTGAACTCGTACGCATTTTAAACTAAATATTACGGTTGTATATTTTATCGGTTACGATTTGTAAGTGAGAATTTAATTTCTTTTCAGTGGTTGGGGAAAATTGAGAGAGCAGAAAATTCATCAAATTACTTTGAATTTTGGTTCATTTAATTTTTGAGCCGTCGGTATTGAAATGGTTCATCAGCAAGTGAGCTCTTCATCATCCTCACTGTGACTACTGCAAGCTAAACTGCAATGTACACAAAAGGCTTGCATTTTGCATTACCTAAGTTTTTAATCAATTGTATAAAATAACCAAATCTAGAGGCTCGAAATCAAACATTTTATTGATTTAGGAAACACAGGATTTGGTAAAGGAGATAGGGCTTTCTAACCGCCTTCTTGTTGGTCATGGACGACGCGTCGATGGCTGGCACTCTCTCGAGGAGCTTGAACATTCTGGCCGCGGCAGCCTTCCCTTTGGCCAGGCTGGGGGCGAAGCTCATCGCCTGTCCTGCCATCGCTGAGCTGAACACCAGAGCCTCGCCCACTCTAAATGAAGACAAATTACTATACTACGCACTGCGCTCACATTAAAATAATTTTTTCACATTAAAAATTTTTTTTATATTAAAATTATTTTTTATTTGTTGAATCGAGAACTTGATATGGAGAAGCAGGGGATCCTGACAATCAACTTTTATTATAGATCGATTTTGAAGTAGAAAATTGGCGTTTAGGTCAGGCGATATAAAAATCAGCGGTAGGAACCTTTGATCCGAAAGGCTCAAAAATTCTATTATAATTAGACGTATGTAAAAACAATATCTGCTCAGTGCAAACAGTGAAGCAAAACGCAGTTTTCTGGCATTCGGGAACGTCGAGGATATTCTATGAACTATATTTAAATGGCACAAATAAAAATAAATTGTGTGGACCTCTCAAATCTCGCCGGAGATCTTTTTTGTCTTTCGTAACTTTTTTCAGGAACCTAAATCAGGAGCCTGGTAGATGAGTATTCATTTTAGCGTAAATTTCGAATGATTACGCGAAGATGATAATGCTTGCAAATGACTATACTCAACTTCTTTTTGTTTACAGGTCTTCAATCTGTCATCACGTGTCCACAATCGAAAATAATATGATGCTTTATGGATAGGTCGATTCTATTTGAAGACCCTAGACCGTTTGAGGTTCTACGTCTTCTTCCACCTTTGTTGTCTTCCGCCACCGCACACTTATTATAGAGAATGAATATCTTTATCTTCAGCAAAAATTACAGAATTATTGTGAAATTTTAGTGGGATTGGTCACATAATAGGCCACTAATTTCAAACATAGCTATATGAACTTTATAACTCACTTGATGACGTCGATGAAATTCATGGTTCCTTGGCTAATGAACCAGCCTCCGATTGCCAGCACAACCGCGTGAGCCACGAACGGCAGACTCCTTGTGACACCGATGGTGGCACCTGACAACGGGACATTGTTAAGTTTTATTCCCAGTTTATTTTCTGTTTAATACAAAGTTTTTTTCTGGTATTCGAAGTAGGGTTAAACAAATCATTTATTGTTCGACGTTTTTGATTCGTTCGTTCACATAGAATAAGAATTAGCGTGTTGGGGTGACTATAATTTAAGTGAGTTTGTACAACGATCAATGCACCTTATGTAATCCTGACTCCATCCACGAGACCCTTTGTCTATTATTTCGCAAGTGGGTCAAGCCACTCAGATATGGCAGGTGAAGTCGGTCACGAAGCGAAAGTGAGTAAAAAAATTCAAAATTGCATTGCTCGCTGTAAAATGATTTACCACATTTTTCACTTGAGTATGGTAGTCAAAGAAATTTACATTAAACTTTAAATATTTGATTAATAAATACATAAATGAAGTTCTATCGAATGATTTTCAATTTTAAAACATCGTGTTGTTTCTCGCATAGAAGATCTTTCATATTACGTTCAAGGTAGCAAATATACATGTAACCCCTATTGGGTATTAACTAGACAGACTTTAAAATTTATTTCTTATCTACCTCTAATATGGGCATTGCGCAGGGCTTGTCGATGAGACACCATCAGAGCATCAGAGAAACGTTTGCAGAAATGCTCTTCTTTGTGCAGACTGGCCACCGTCCGCACGCTACTGATCGCCTCTACTGCAATCTTTGAAAAACATTGGCCACGTCAAGATAATTTTGTGAACAAGTAGCATGTTAACGAACAAAAATTTGTTACATGATATCGCAACTACCACTGCACAACACGTCCACTTGTAACTCAAGTTCAGTTTTTGATTTTTCCATTGACATGGCGGCGGTAAATACCCAATCAAGAAACTAAATCTCAATGGAGTTTTTGAGATAACTCGTTTGTTCAGTCATGACAAGCAAACCGTTCTTATGTAAACAATCGCGTACTCTGCATGTGTTCCAATGCGTCATGCGTACCTGGCTTGCCGCAAAAAGAGCGTCTGATTCTTTGAAGGAGCGTCCAAAGTCCATCCTAATGCTGAGTTTTAGGGAGTACATGAGCAGGGGTACAGAGGGGCCAGCGATCAGCCCTAGTCGCCAGTCCAAATAAAAGACCACGACTATAGTAATGACGAGCGTAGCGGTGCAATGCATCAACACTCCCAGCTGACGCCCAGTTACCTGAAGAACGTCAAACATTACCAGCAAATTAATGATCTGGGCCTATACCTTCAAAAAAGGTAAGAGATCGTACGTTCATCAGCCAATCGTTGACGGCTTTTCAAGCAAAATACACCAATCATAGACAAAAAAATAGAGCGTAAGTACTCACGTTCACTTAGCGATTTTTGAAAGCATGGCCCCTGGTCAGCGTTAGTAAACACTTTCCATAGTCAAGAGCGTACATTTTTCACCATTAAAGAATCAAGACACTGGATTTGTCTGAAACTAAATGAGAAAATTTAGGAGACAAAGTGTCTGTTCTACTTTAATTCCTACCTAATATCTTAGAAAGAGTAGATACGAATACTGTACCTGAATTCATTGCACACGCAAAAGATATGGCTGTGGCCGTTTAATTGCTAAAATATTGAACATTAATGGCTTATAGTAAAAAATTTCCATCAATTCAGATAAATCAACAAAAAATTATGTTTTTTTTAATGAAACTAACGGGGAATAAAATTAATCATTCGTAGACTGAGTGCAATCTCTTCGGCGCTACCAAATTCCCAGTAATTTGTTTATTCGATGTGGCATGCACACCTCGGCTGTAACTTGCTTTGCTAAAAGACCTATCAAGATTATTGCGGTAAGATACGTACAGATAAAAAGACGAAATTAATATTGAATGAGAGAATGATATGTAGCAAGAGTAAAAATCATAAATTCAGAGAGTAAGAATCATAAATTCAGGAGTTGAAAGCATACGGTAGTCATATTATATATCAAGCGGTCTAATAGCACTATTTTTGCTCTAGCGAAAAATTGCATGAACTTGAAACACGAAGCTTTGCCTTTTAATATTGTCGTTGTATTAAAAATAAAATGTATTATTGTAATACATTATATCATATTTTATAATATAATACATTATATTATAAAATATAATATAAATATTATATATTTAATTTATATAATATCAATTAGAGTGCCTATACGATAGAAAATAATAGCAAAATGAACCTACCGCTCCCAAATGAACAGCGTCGTGCGAGAGCTTGGAGCAGAGGGAGCCCACGGAGTTCTCGGGTAAGTCGAACCACCCGCGCTCCTGCCTCAGGATGGCAGCGAACGAGCGACCGCGCATGCGCTTCGTAAGTTGATGACTTGACAGTTGGATGAAGAACGTCTGCATGACAGATGGGTTGAAAATGTTATCAAGTTAAGTTAAGTAAAGTGACTTGAGAGTTGGATGAAGAACGTCTGCAAGACAGATGCGTTGAAAATATTATCAAGTTAAGTAAAGTGACTTGAGAGTTGGATGAAGAACGACTGCAAGACATAATACGTTACAATCATCGTGTATATCATAATACGTTACAATCATCGTGTTTATCATAATACTTTACTATAAATACGAGTGCATTCCAGCATAATGGAGCGCCTGAGTACCTCCATAAAGAAGCCGAGGCCGGCAAGCAGCGCAATGACGAGGATGAGGAGAGAGTTGCGGTTGGAGAGGCGGCTGGCTTCGTCGAGGTCTGTCACCGCAAGAGTCTGGCGAGTACGTTTTAGTTATTATCTCTTATCTTAAATTAAGGCACATGATATAGTTTGCATACTTGTGTGATTCAAAAACTTTGCCGTAAGATTTATTTGTTCAAATGAATATAATCTGAGTGCGGCGAAGTCTAAGAGCGCGATATTCACGACCATCGTGCGAAATATTCGATCTGCCCTAAGCTCGACTCGTCGCTACCCTCAAGCTCGCAGTCTTTGTAATATGATATCCTGACCAGCATCCTTATCGATATCGCGTCAACTGGTCAACTGGCGGCGTGGCCGTGTAATGGCCAGGGGACGGCTATAAGTAACTAAAATAGGCGAACACTGGCCTCGCCCCCACATTGAGTTCTCCTTAACCGTACCACCCGTCGTGGACTGACAGATCAGTAATTTACGACGTCTTTTTCCCTTGATACCTCCATCGAAACATTTAATATCGAAATCGATATTAAATCGATATCGATTTAATATCGATAAAGCCTCCATCGAAACATTTAATATATGACATTTTTACTCAACGTATAAGCATGCTCGTTCATAACTAGTTTTTTGTACGTAATACCTTAACAAGGAAGCTGATCAGAAGATGCTGAGTATATCATTCAGTAGAGAATAAAAAGTAAAACCCGTTGACATCTCGAAAAAAGTGTAAAAGTCGCAGACTTCGTGAAGAATAGTATTCAAAAATCCTTGTAATTTCTCCCATAATAACTCTTTTAATAAAAAGTTTACATATTTTTTGTTAGTGACCACCGTTTGTAAATAAATAGCTGGGTAATCATGGGAAAAATCAGATATTCGTAAGGAATGAACATACCAGGAATGAACCAAGGAATCAACGTAAACCAATCAAGTTTGGTAAAATTGAACATAAAAGACTCGTTGGCCAAGATGTTGATGATCATGTCGATTATCTCACCCCTAAAACATCTCCGATGACGACAGCGAAGGCAGGATATGTACTCCCAGCGATGACACTCCCCAACACCCCGAGTGCGATGTACAGCCACTCTCCCCTGACCATGTCCAGCAGCTTCCACAGTAACAACGTCTGATCTTCCTCGTTAAGCTGGACAGAATTTCCTCCATTTAGTGAGAATTTACAGCCGACTCGCTATCACAGGATACGTTTTTTATTTACATTCACGTTTGAAAATATTTTTCTGTACGTGGATCCATCACAATTTATTTTTAATGATGATTCTTTTAGTATTTTTTTGATTGGAAGAAACTTTAGAAAATAAGATGAGTTCATACGATTATTGTTTAATTAATTTAAAAATTTTTTATTAAGATTATTAATAAGATTATGCAATTAGTTCATAAGATTATAGTCATTAGCCAATACCTAACATCAGTTGTAAACAGTATTATGTGATGAATAATCATATGCAAGAACTATATCAGACGAAGAGATCGCTTCCAAAACCTAATTACTGTGACCATCAAAAAATGCGCGAGCGAGAATAAATTTGACGCACTTTGTCTGAGTCTTCAATCGAAGGTAGACTTTCTGCGAAGACTGACGTACCGGAAAGACGTCGTAACCTACAATTAAGAAAGGGAAAATTGAGGATTGCGATCTCAATTTTGACAACTGGTTACAAAATTAATAAAAATTTTCACATAATAAATAGTAATAATAGACAACAAATTATAATAAAGATCGACTGCCCATGATACACGTTATATTAGGTTTCATTGTACGTTAGATATTGTGCTTATTTTTCCGTGTTTTATCAACATTGTTCTTATATTTCCGTGTTTTATCTAAAAATATATCATCAGTACTTCAAGCCAACCTGGATAAAGGCCTCTGACTCGTTCCCTCGCTGTCATCAGAACTATTTCGTCTCAATCTCCGTTTGGAGGGTTCACTTTCTTCTAAAAAAAACACAAAGTTTATTATTCGATTTGCTACAGAAACCATTAGAATGGCTCCATTCCCTCACAACTTTCCTTAAAGCTCATATGGAAGAGAAATGTTACTCAGGGGGAAAGAAACTTTAGTTATACACGAATTGGAGTCAATAAGGGCTTCACACTTAAGTATATATATATATATATATATATACATTTGTTGCAAAACTCGTCCTCTACTTGATAATGAATGAAGTTGCATTCGAAACGTCGTAAAATTATAATAAAATGTCCCTTGGAAACCTGATATTTGGATTTTCACTTCCTATCAAGAGCTTAATTCGCCGAATCGAGAAAAATAATAAGAAAATTGTCAATAAGAAATACTCTCTGGTCTTCAATGAAACCTATATATATATACAGTGTACTATTCATAAATGATTAAAGGTTGGTGTTGTGTGCATCTCCAGTTTAGTTCCCTTACTTGGAGTTGCAGCAGAGTTTAACTGTGCAGTGACGAGTGAATGATAGAGGCCTCTTTTAGCCATGAGCTCATCGTGGGTTCCCATCTCTTCAGCCCTGCCATCCTTGAGGGCCACGATGACGTCAGCAGACCTGATGGTGGTTAGGCGGTGGGCCACAATGATCGTCGTGCGGCCTTGGCGAGCCTGTTTGAATGCCGGAAAATGCAGTTGGATTATTAATCATTACTGCACATGAATGTTGCCTTTGTGCCGCATACTAGGCAGTATCAATCAGCTACTGGATGTGTTCACTCATCCATCTAAAATTGGATCTACTCTAAATTATTTTTGCTCACGGATCACTGAACAGCGCTGACGAGTATTATTTACGTACCTCATCCAGAGCAGCCTGGACGACAGATTCGCTCTGGTTGTCTAGAGCGGATGTCGCTTCATCCAAGAGAAGAACTTTAGGTTTCTTCACCAACACGCGGGCGATTGCCAGACGCTGCTTCTGACCTCCCGACATTTGGGTGCCGCGGTCGCCGACTTCGGTTTGGTATTGCTGAGGTAAGGGAAATGCAACGCAGTCAAATCTCGAGGAAACGATTCAAAATTTAAACGCCGGCGTTTATTGTCACAGTCGTGGAATCAAAGCGATCGAACGATGTATTATATTCAAGTTGTTAATTGTTTTGGTGGCACCTATTTTGCTTCTGAGAATTTCTAAGGAGGCGTGGTATATGGTGTTTCTTTAATTGAGTCATAACAGTTATCGTGCATAGACAAGAGTAGGAATTAAACAAGACTAAAATTTGAAATATATCGGGGAATAAGCGCCTCAGACTATCACGACAATCACAAACGCTCTCAGCCCGACAGCCGTATTTTTTCAAGTAGCCGCATCAGGAGTATAATAGCAGTATGTTTTCGCGGCCTTCACTCGGAGCTGTTCTGTCATTTTTATAGATATTATCTTGTTTGGACACTTCTCATGATATCTCACGGCCGGCTTTGCGACAAAATTAATGGTGACCGTTCTTCTTGATGCATGTGTTGCCTCCCAGTGCTACATTGCGACTGCTGGTTCGATGCCGCACAGCTAACTCTATTATCGCCGATTATTGCTAATTACGATTTCTAATAGCAGGCACAGCCGTTGAGGCAATAGGAATTGAAACAGAGACAAAAGATCGAAATAATGCCGGGCACGCCGCACCGCACACGTTGATTGTTGATGGACGATATAACGCCGTTGTCGCTGGCCTCATCACCGTAGCCGTTACTGCATAAAAAGTAGTTTCTTTAGTCATAGCTTCTCGAAAATTCCCACGACTGGCTTTCTACCATGGCCGCGCACCGTCGCTTAAATAGCTAAATCTGAAGCTTGTGTTCACGTCACAACTTCGCCAGAGCCACCCATGGAGCTAATGTCTGTGTTATTTTATATCTAAACCTCGCCTACCAATAGCGTGCTTTGTTTTGAGTCTCCCAAGACCCGTAAATTAAATATCACATAAGCAGCAACGGCAGTTTAGAGTAAAAAATCTACTATAGCCTAGGAGACTTCTAGAAGTCTTCGGAGTGCCCATTTGCATATTGTACCTGTGGAAGTTTCATGACGAAATCATGAGCATTGGCCTGCTTGGCGGCAGCGACGACGTCCTCGAAGGAGATTCCGTCTCTGCCGTAGCGGATGTTCTCCTCGATGGTCGTGGCGAAGAGTACGGGCTCCTGGCCGACTACGCCGATCTGATCGCGCAGCCAGCCGATGTTCAGCGAGCGCACATCAACTGAGTCCAGAGTTACCTGAAGAAAGCGAGAACTTTCCTCTGGAGTGTTATGGTAGAACAGAGGGATTTTACAAAAGAAAATTCTCATTTGACTGAAAATTTTAAGCTGACTATTTAGTACCTAGCACAATATTTTACGACTTTGTCTTCTCACCTTTCCTTGGCTGGGATCGTAGAAGCGCTGCAGAAGCTGAATGCACGTGGATTTACCGCAGCCCGAGGAGCCCACGATGGCGACGGTTTGCCCGGGTTGCACTTTCAGTGACAGGCCCTGCAGCACAGGCACATCGCAACGCGACGGGTACTCGAACTTGACGTCGTGGAATTCTGAAGAAAATTTCGTAATTTTTTAATAATTTCAATCAGTTTTTCCATAATCCAAGAAAATCATTTCCCGTTGCACAATACAATATGTACAATTGTCCGATATTACCTCATTCTTAGATGGTATGATTTTTGCACAGAATGATCAAATTTTGAAAATAAAAACTTCAAAGTGTATCAAAAGTTTAAAAGCGATGAGCTACTTACCAAGGTGGCCGGTGACAGTCGTAGGCCGGAGACCATCCTGAGACAAGGGATCCAGTTTGGACTTGCGTTCTATGACCTCGAATATGTCGACAGCGGCACTGCGGGCGCAGTTGAAGCTCTCAACGAAGGGTGCAATGTTGGCAAGGGAAAGTGCTCCCATGAACACGTTGAAGAATACCTGTGCAGAACAAGTTTAAAATAACAGATAATATTGTGAGAACCATCTGAACACGAGTGAATGAGACTAGTAAGATTCAATCTGTAAAATTCACTAAAAGATGGTTCATATGCGTGAAATAGATAGATGATTTAAGATAAAAAATTTATAGCAAGAGGGAAGGAGTTTGAGTCTAGTGATAAGTCAAGTTAAACGGGTTCTCATCAAAGCTTTGTGGCATGGTTTTAAAAGCGTTTTTTTCTTATCTTGGCAGAACTGAATACTCAACTGAATCTTTATACTGAAAAATGAAAATGGCAGTTGGATATTTCATCTTGTAGATAATGTTAATGAACAACCGTACGTGTTCTAATAAGGACTTAGGGAACACACTGACCACCATGATGATGGAAGGAGAATAGTGTCCACCTGAGACACGCGACTCCTGCACCAGACCGATGCTGTACCAGAAGGAGAGGGCATAGGACCCATAGATGACGAACCAATGGCAGCCCAGCATGGTCGCCGACACAATTGTGTGCTTGGCTTCTGCTCTCCGGCAAGGCTCGAGGAGAGCTTCATATCTGTGATAAAGACCAAATTTTAAATGATTTAATTCGCCTTTTGACGCACGCATGATGAATCACGAGAAAAACATTTATGGGAATTCTAACCTGGTTGGGATGATGCAAATTGTTTTTATAGTCATTTCAGTGTGCATGCGGATAGCCTTATACCATTGTAGGAAATGTAACTTTGATTTAGGACTTTTTTTCTTCTGCTGTGATAATGTCCGTCATGCCTGCTCTAATATTGAGTGAAATTTTTCTAGGGCAAATAATAATAAAATTAACGACTTTATCATACGATGGAGTTGTATTCTAGCAATAAATTTACCGTTTAACCTCCTTATCCTCGCCTCCGAAGGCAAATACGGTAGAGATGCTGCACAAGACTTCTTGAGCTACGCTGCCCGCTTTTGAATACTGGAGAATTCCTTTTCTTATATAGAAGACGGCCAACTGGTGGCGGAGATATCGATTACAAATACTGGTTATTGAAAACAGACAAAAATCACGAACACAAATATACGTCCTTTTTATCGGAAACATTTGACAAAAGTTTACTGAATAAGCTTTTTGTACGGGCTCTTAATTCACTCTGAAGGCTCTTTATATATCAAAAAATAATACTTTGTCATCAACATATCCCGATTATAATTTTTCACCGATTGTTCTCTAGAATCAGTTGTTAAGGTATCCATTTATAACATGAATTCGAAAGGTTCGTTGTATGTTTACCAGTACTTATATATAGTTATATTATCAGTTTACTTATATCGCAAGTTCACAAGGAATTTAAAAGCAAAGAAAACGCCAAGCAATTTCACCATATTGAACCCGAAACCCGATATTGAACAATATCGATATGGCAAATTACATCGATATGGTGAATTTGCTAGGCGTTTTCTTTGCTTTTAAATTCCATGTTTACCTTAGTGGCGACAGTAGTGGTGACGGTTAAGAGGGGCATCACAGACAGACAGACGAGTGTCAGCTCCCAGCCGAAGGTGAAGGCAGTGACGAGGCACACACAACAGCTGCTCACCCCGAAGATCAAGTGCCCTAACTTCTCTGATATGCCTTCCTGCAGCTTCGACAGATCTCTGGTGAAATAAAGTATTAATTATTTAATATCTACAAGATATTGAAATTTGATATGCCGTCCTGCAGCTTCGACAGATCTCTGGGGTAATTAAGTATCAATTCTGTAATATCTACATGATATTGAAATTGATATGCCTTCCTGCAGCTTCGACAGATCTCTGGGGTAATTAAGTATTAATTATTTAATATCAACAAGATATTGAAATCTGATATGCCGTCCTGCAGCTTCGACAGATCTCTGGGGTAATTAAGTATTAATTCTTTAATATCAACAAGATATTGAAAACGAGCTTTTAAGAGTACGGAAGTTTCTTCAGGATTCCTCAACTGACAACTTTTAGCACATGTCCAAGGAAAAATTAAATGTTACTGGTGTAGAAAATAAAATCAAATTAAAGATAATTAATTTACTATACTCAATTAGAAATAAATGCCGCATCGAGCCAGATAAAAATTTTGCTAACCTTTCCTGTATGTAAGGCTACTATAAATACCTCCGGAGGGAAGTATTGCATGTGTTATTTGTCATTCACACAATTAGCATAATTCTACGGCGTGGATGATTTGATAACTCGTGTTTGTTATTGTTTTTCTTTCCAATATTAACTTGTCTACTAAAACAAATATTTTTTCAACCATAAGATGAAAAACAAATGATCACTCAAAAAGTTGAGGATTTGCATCAAATTTTTAACCAATTTTTTCCATTCAGAATGACAGGTGACTTTCAAGAAACAGGTTTAATCAAAATCAGCCAAGTAGCTGAACTAATAAACTGTTGAGAACTTAAAAAAAATTGTATGATATTTTGTACGATGCATTTATTTGACGGTCAAGCAATACTCACTCGGCTAATTTATTTGCAAAGCTGTTAGTTTCTCGCGTGTCGAACCAGCCCATCTCCTGGCGCAGCGTGCACCGTAGGAACAGAGTGCGTATCCTGAATACCTGCCAAGACCACGTAAACATTCACTTGTCAGTCGTTCTAATGTCAACACGAACATCATTGATGTAGCAAATTATGTTATCAACTAATATGAAAATAGCAAGTGTTATCATCGACGTGAAACTATGGAATGGGAAAAATGTTATCATGGCATTACTATGGAATTATTGGATTAAACAAAATTTAAATCATCGACGTGAAACTATGGACTGGGAAGAATGTTATAATTTTTCCCATTCCATTTAATCTGTTTAATCCAAATTATTGACACAAAATTAAAATCATCGATGTGAAACTATGGAATGGGAAAATGTTATAATTGTTTTACTAAGTATTGGAGTAAACAAAATTAAAATAGGAGTTTATATATTGAATCGAAGAAAGAGCTACGAGAAATATATTGAACATATTTTTTCATCTGAATGCGAATCTGATGTACGAATACAATCAGTTACGAATGCTGGACCTAAAAATTGCCACGTGAAAATCTATTTCACATCTATTAACATAAACATTGAAGTTCAAGAAATACCAACGGCAAGTCATCAAACACGATTGAGAACTTAGACATACAGGAACAAATTACTCACCTGCTGTTCAGCTGTGTAGTTGATACAGGTTACATAGACATAAATAGATAATATTTGTAATATCCAGGCTATTGTCGTCCCAGCTCCAAAATAAATTACTTCACCAATGAACCATTTATCTTCTGTCTCTGTGTCGGAATCCGTTGTGGAGTTTGAACTGTAACATAAACGGCGAAATGTTTTTACATGTTTATTAATGATAACTATTAATATTAGTCAAAACGTTCCGTGCCTATTCATCATCAGCGTATCGCAGTTAATTACAATAATAGCAGTCAGATTACGATTTTCTGAAATATCAAACCCAGGATTATTCGCATCAATTGTTCATGTGAAATTTTAGCGTACTTCAAATGTAGCATATTTAGCAAAATAGGCTACATTCACGCATAGAAATATTTAATGGTGCGCTAATTCGTATACAAATGACGAGGAATTCAAGTCTTACTTTTCAAGTTGTTGATCTTGCAGCGTGAAATTTGATTTGATGGCGTGAGTGACGAAGACGTTAGTGACGTCACCGAAGAGAATGATCATGAAGGGCATACAGAGCGAGGACATCACTGCAGCCAGCAGGCCACCCACGAGAATTACGCGTTCCCCACACGTTGAGTACCGGAACTGTACAAACAACATCAAAATTACGCGTTCCCCACACGTTGAGTACCGGAACTGTACAAACAACATCAAAATTACGCGCTCCCCACACGTTGAGTACCGGAACTGCACAAACAACATCAACATTACGCGTTCCCCACACGTTGAGTACCGGAACTGCACAAACAACATCAACATTACGCGTTCCCCACACGTTGAGTACCGGAACTGCGAACACTACAGCAACAAAGGCGAGCTTAACCACAATTATCTTGATGGTGGATAAAATTTTCAATAAATATTCATGTGAATTTTTATTAAAATATAGCATCCGTCGCACGAAAATTGCGACGGTATCACAATCTGATCTGAATCATAAGAAGCAAGTTTTGCTGCATGATGACCCATGAACAGGTTCACCGAAGTTCACCGTTCATTTCAAGAAATTTCATCCATTATGTTATCTGATAAAATGCCTGCGAATTCCTCGGTTCAAATATTTGCGAAAAATACCGATGTTTCGTCAATCGTTACCACAAAAGCGGTATTATTTGTACACAAAATGAACACTCTAGTCTTGTTTATACTGCGTCTCAGCTTCAAGGATCACGATTCATTAAATATCTTCAATAAGAATGCCCACTCACCAGTTCAAAAATCCCGACTGCAGGCTGCTGCTTCTGGGACTTCTTTTTGTCAGCATCTTGGTCATGGATTGCATTGTTATCACTGACATCGATGATCGCCTCGTCTCGTCTGCCTGACGTGTCCCTGAAAAATTGTAAGCGGAAAGGAAATTCTATAAGATTCTATTATAAGGGGAAGGGATATATAAGATATTCTATAATTCTAGCATAAAGAAGGGATTTAAGATTGACAATTATTTTTACATTTGTGAGAAAAAAAAATTGCTTATGCGAATGTAGCAAAGTATCCATGAATTGCTTTAGCATACTTTCTGTAGAAAATAATGTATAATATACGACTCTGTATAATTTTTTACTGAGAGTTGATACTCTCTGCATAAAGTTTTTTTTTCAGTAAGAATGCTAATTCTCATGCAAATGTAATTTTAGATTTAGAAATAATTGTCCAAGCCAGCAATTCATAAATAACCACAATACTCAAGTTCTTATTAAGAGGAATATTTCATTTCTACATAAATGCTAATTTTTGATAAATTACTCACATAACCCGTAAATTAATATCAAAATCATTCATCATAAACTCAATTTCAGATCCAAATTTAGTCTTCTAACTATTAATAATTAAAAAAACCTTACAACGACAAAATTTATTTTACAGTTATTGTCTTCAAATGAGAATTCAAATGAATTTTAGAAAACAATTCTTCTAAAATTCATTACGGAACGCACGGACCACCTTGACTGTTTGGGATCGTCGGGAGAGATGACAAGCGATGTGTGGGTTGGTCGATAGCGAGCAGCAGCTTTTTGAAACTCATTCTGAGGATTTCCCTGCAAATGAAAATATTAATCATTGGTCACAAACATATTAGCTGCAGGCACAACGAGCTTACTTCATTCGGATAGTCTTCCTAAAGAGCTTTCCTTACCGTAATCACAATATTAGAGAGGAAAACGTTTGCTTTTCATCTTATAAGAGGCTGTAATGAAGCACTGCGTGTCATTTAGTCAAGATTTTTGGAAGGACGCTTATTTCTTTCTTCTACGGTGACCGTAGCAACACTAACGCCTGAGGAAGACATTGCATTCATTGTGCAAAAAAAAGTCGGTGCACCTCAAGCATTCCGGTAATCCCATTTTTTAATGATACATCGTTGCAGCAATCGAAACACAAAAAGTTGTCAAAAATCAAAATCAAAAGTCGCTCTCAATCAAAGCAAGTTGAGAGCGACTCAAACTAGCGGCGGGGAGTGCCATAACTATAGGATGCATATTTTCCTGCGTTTTGTTGGGTGCTGGCTCGAGATAAAGAATTTTTGAGTGCGGCCTTTGCGTGAGTAAGGTTAGTGGCGAGTGATTTAATGTTACTAAAAAAATAAATTCTATAGCCTCAGTACAGTTAAGTTGTTAAATTTCCACCATTACCATCATTCGTATCTCATAATAATTATTTAATATCTAAAGGGAAAATTTT
This sequence comes from Hyalella azteca, assembly GCF_000764305.2. NCBI lineage: Eukaryota > Metazoa > Arthropoda > Malacostraca > Amphipoda > Hyalellidae > Hyalella > Hyalella azteca. The sequence goes on along the minus strand of NW_025946787.1, from coordinate 149,590 downwards.
AAATGGATATAGAGATAAGCATTCTCTTATGTCTCATAATACTGTATCGTTGTCAATTTCTGTTTGAAGCGTAATAGTAACAATAATTTTCAAGTCCCGCCTTTATTTAATCTGTGACTAGAAAATTGAAATTACCAGAATAAATGCTGAATAAATAATTCTTCATAGAAAGATCAAGCTTGAAGTTTAGAAGGAAACACCGAAACAGTTAAGTAAGTGAAGCTACATAAAAAAATCCATATTTAAATGCGCATGAAGTAAATTAGAATCAATCATCCGTTTTTTAAATGCATCATATGAATTTTCAGCTAAGCATTTGTTAAAGTGTTAGCTTATCACTGAATTGTTAGCTGTATGCCACAATTTTTTGACGTCGATTTGAACGTTTAACGTCGATTTGAATGAGGCCCAACAGATACCAACTAAAAAACAAGATTATTACACCGTCAAAAAATGATTGGATTTTGCTTCAATACGCACGCCATTTTCGATGTAAAATATTGCCTTGAAGTTCTCAATAATCAATTAGGAAAAATGAATGATAAACAGATTTTAAGGGTAAATCTTATTTAATTTATTATTTAGACTTAGTCGGAATCTGATTCTGAAGCAATAAAACGTTAGCATTTAAAATAATTTTGAAATTTAACGTTTTTTCGTGAAGTTGAATTTATTGAGTCTGCCGTTCTTGATCTAAAAATTCTAGCTCATGGAATTTGCAAAGAATTTCTCCAGTTCGCGGTTATTTCAGTTAGTATTAAAGTCAAGAACTAAGAACAGTTTTGGCGCTTACTTCGTCAGGCACGAAGGCAGGGTTGCAGGCGCCCATTCCTGCCGACAAGCCAGCAGGCGGCCGGCCAGAGGAGCGGGCGACTCCGTTGCTCAGTCCAGTCGACGGTGGCTCGGCCGTGTCATGAACGTGTTCAGTAGCGCGGACACTGTCTTCTACTTCACTGTTCGTCACGGTCATCTTAAATGTTATTGGGTAATATTTGCTTCAAGTTACTCGCTATACCAAGTGTATTTTGTATGTTAGCTATCCGACTTAGATTTTTATTTTATGGAGCTAGTGTCATAAATATTTCTGGAATGGTTAATGAAATATATAATTGATATTAATTAATCATTTACTATATTATTACTAATTAAGTATTTAAACAATAAAACAACCTAATTGGACTAATTATTGATTTAAATAATTAATTACCAAAATTATTTAATGAATTTAAAAAGTGAAAAATATGACTAATAATTTTACACGAAGCACGATGCTGATGAATAAATAACAATCCGAAAAAAGTTCACTCGGGCTGAGAGTTGAATGCACAAGAGAGTTGACCTACAACCGGAAGCGAACAAGGAGCAAAACGACTTTTTTGTCCGAAAAATCTCGCTAGTTTTGACAACTTTCCCAAACTTCGTATTCATACAGTATGTATTTGATCAACTTCTTGTCTTGCCTCGGCTACAAAAAATTGAAGCCTAAGTATTCGCCAGGTATTTCGACTTGACACTAGTTTAGTTGATAACTGACATAAGATTTTTAGGAATTTATAATAGCTGTATTGAAGACAAGTGCATGAAAGTTCAATATTGCTTACTACCTTAATTGAAAGCTATGCATTAAAATACCCATTATATTTCAAACCACACGAAACGCAGACCAGTAGAAGTACTTGCGTAGATTGAAGTGCAGTGCAATGTTGGGCACAATTTCAAGATCATCGTAGAGATTCTAGGCGAAGGTCGTGTCGGCAGTGAAGTAGAACTCGTTTTTATGAGCCGCCATGACGCTAAGGCGGAAGAGAGACTGTTTCGACAGCGATCTTCTCTCGAGGATCGCTCTTATATTGTGTGCTTAGGTTGTGTTTGGACTCTATGGTCTGCTAACAATATATACTTTCGACCCTGATGGCAAAACTTTCTCATATGTTTGGTTTGAAACCTTTCCCACATGGGAGAGTTTAGAAATTATTTACTATTGTACTTACTTGATGTCTATTAAGTAAGTTGACAAAATAAATATAAGGAAATATGTTTAATGAGACATAAACCACATCAGTAGAGACTCAAATCGGAAAATTTTCGTTCTCTCAGAAAATTCGAGAAATATCCAAATGCTATTACCCGAAGGCCCTAGTCTTTCGTCTGTGAATATTGTGTGGCTTCAAAATAAAAACAAAAGGATGAAATCTGGTGTTTCCGTAGGCGAGGAAATTCATGGCCAGAAGCAAGTTTTCATCTTAAAAATTTATGTTGAGATGGATTCAGTTACGGAATTCAAATAAAATACACAGTGTTGTCCCACTGAGTCAAGCAATAACACGAATGGAACTAAATATCTTCTCTCCTGATTTGGGCGGTTATCTCCCTCCATAAATTTAATACTAATTCATATTAGTATATCTTTTATACAGTGTTTGTCGATAATTTGGGTTGTTTCGTCAATGAAGTTTCACATTTCACCAGAATAAGTCATTTCTATGTACGGCCATCCAGTCGTACATAGAAATGTATGTAAGGTTATGTCGTTGAAGTCCAATCTGACTGCATTAGGTTGTATGTGACTCATATATGAGTAATCACAATCAACGATAATAAATGATAACGTAAAAGGTCAAAAATCTAGTATTTTTTTTAACAATTTTGCTTTACTCAGTCAGCAGTCTGCAGTATTCAACATAGCCTAAGTCCTCTCCTATAACGAGAAATATTTTTAGAACTTCACACGGGTTTGATAACTAAAACTGGTATGACTCTCAATATTTGATGTTTTTTACCGGAATGGCCGAACCATATGGTGACAATTGAATAGTAAAATTACTGGACATTGAATGACAAAGTCGCATGTAAAAAGATGTGAGCCAAGGCGTCTATACATGCAGGAGCGGCCATGACATCAGGTGTCCACTCACACACAAGGTCAATAATATTACAAGAAAAAAACAGGCCCGAAAAACATCTTTGGTTAAAATGCCCGTTTAGAGCTTGATGAATTAAGGCGAAAGAAATTTGATTAATTTAAATTTATGGATATAACTGAAAACCAATTAGTGGAGTCGGTTGGGAGGTTTCATACGTAGAAGCGTACCTGTGCTTCGTATGAGATAAGCTTCGCGAACACCAATTTACCTCGAAAAATAAAGATATAATAACTATTTTGAAACCATATTCTTATTAAATTTCCTTAGTAATAGATGCCCTCGCATCGAAACCTTCAAGTGACTACGAGCTTGAGCGAAGTTATTTGCAAAAATTGCTAATTATCTATCAAATTGCGAAAGTTTTAATGTAAGCATCGGTACAGAGCACTCTGTACACGTGAATTTCATGTATAGCATGGCAGAGGTGAGAAGCAACTGAGCTAACACTGACAGCATAAAAACTCTAACGGTCCAAGCAAATTGATATTTGTGCTAAAATCCAAAATTGAGATGAGGAAGCAAGTATTTCTGCTTTTTTTCATCGTCACATAGAACATGCATTGAGGGTCAGAACTCTGACGAGCTAAAAAAGTTGTTGCTTTCAATTCGAGTTATCTAGACAGAAGGAAATTCTAGAAAATAATACGGTTCTCCGTTATTTACGACTAAAAAATGATTGCGCAATAATATATAACAGACGCTCATTTATATTATTCAGGGAATTTCTGACCGAATTGAACAGTTTTTCTTGCATCACTTGTTAGTTATAATATTTGCTCTACGAAATGTGATATCTTGATTGGCATGTAGAGTCCGTGACATACGCAAAGATTGTAGCTACAAGAAGATTGTTCCCGGTAAATCGACGTTTACCACCACCAGGAAGAGCATTGATTTCTGGAAAGGTCGATCACCGAATCAAAAATTTTTAAAACGCATAAAATCAGGTCATATGTATGTCAGTCACAAATGAGAACGTGTGAAGAAGTTTTACAGCAACCTAACAACGCAGCAGATTAATGCAAGCTAGGAGCAGAAAACAGGACCCGACGAGTGCAACTGCATGAGCTGAGTTTGTTTCTATAAGTTTTGCGGGTCGCGTCGACTTCTGATTTCAGATCTGCCAAAATTAAGCGTCGAGTTTCAATGTTACGGTCTACCTTGTTTGTTGTGTTTATTCGTTTTTTGAGGAGGTGGGGTTGTCCCTCATTTCCCTCACGGCTCAGGTTGTTACTTAGGCTTTACTTTTTAGTTATTCTTATGGAAGTACGGGGAACTTGTCAATAACGTCCTGAACTGGCTTAATTAGTCCCTAACCACTACGGTCTACGTTCGATATGCCACTAAACAAGTCATTATTAGACGTCAATAGGAGGAAACTGCCAAAATTTCCACTAATAATATAAAGCTCATGTATGCTAATTAGGAAAAGACCTGTTCGAACCCGCATTTTATCAGGAGCATAGAACTTTGACTCTCGTTTCCATTAGTGAAAAAACTATTTTGCGCATTGCAAATTAATCTAAAAAATATAAATTCATAAAACACGTTTGAATTTTTGTTTATCTATTCATTACTTTCAGTTTCGCCATGCTTACTATCCTATCAATAAGAATCTTCAGGCCCAGATCGACACCATTAGTATGGTATATAGGTACGCGCTCGAAAAGCCATGTAGGTACCAAGATTGTGGCAGTTAGTTGTGGATTCGATTCCAGCTTTCTTTGACAGTTCTGGCCAAAATCCGCGAGCTGGCTAAGCACAGGGGATATTAGTGCAGTGAGTTGCGTGTTCGAACCCCACAATAAACTGCGAAAAGTACATGACAGGCTTCATGACCTAATCTTCTAAGCTGACACGGTAATTAATATTTATTATTATCGTTAATGGTGGGCTCCTGACACCAGGTAGGTTGTGTGGGGAAATTTCTTGAAATCGTTGCCCGATTATCTTGCCTTGTGTGTGGCAGTTCAAACTTTTGAGAAGCAAAAAAGATCTAGGTAACTAATATTCTCTCAATAACTTGGGAGTGTAATAGCTGGAATTTCTCAGTGAAACACTAGGGGAACGCTTTTCACAGTTTTGAACTCTGCTCGGAATGGTATTTAGCCATTTTTGCGAAGTGAATATTAAACAGTCATTTTAATTCGATGTCATTTATTGCTACTAACAATTAATTACTTAAAATTGCCTAACGACAAAAGATCAAATCATAATGCAAGCCGACATTTGATTGCCATGCGCTAAAATTATTGTGGGAACTATCCTTGTGAAGATTAAAATTTTGAGTGTCGTAGAACCTAACTTATTTGTTAGATTAATGTAGCTACCCTACCATATTAAAACGTTGAAGAAATAAATATTTTGTTTATAAACTAATAACCACGTTTCCTCATAAATTGAACAATGTGATTATAAACAATTATCTTCTATATGGGCAGGAAGAAGCTCCGCCATGTGTATATTGTAACAAAAACTTGTTCTGGTTGAATTATTTTCTACGTATAAAACCTGCCTGACGCCTTGAACACCGACGTGGATAAACAAATAAAAATTAGTAAACGAAAGACAACATGAGTATATGTAGCTTTGCAATCCGTGGCAATGGGACAGCGATAAATATAAAAAAAAACTTCATGCGAGTTGCAAGTTGATTGAGTCAATAGATGGCAAATGCGTGTTAAGGCTATACCTCTTAGATAGGAAGTGTCACGATTAAGAAGTAAACAAGAATTGTATTCCATTTATATATCATCATCAGGCGGACAAGAAATAAACACTAGATTTTCCAGCAGACGAACACTAAATTTTCCTGGGACACAGTTCCCTGAAACTGAGCTGGCGAAGTTTTAGTGATGTTGTTCGTGCAGAAAAGAATTATTTATTTAAACTATGAAAAGCACTAAGATTTCTACTATTAATATTATTTCACAACTGATTTAAAGACAACAACTTTATTTGGTAGACGTAACTGTAATTCACGCACGAAATAATGCAGCGACACGAGATATCTACCTAACCTCCAAGACCGCACGCTGCAAAGCAACTAGCCACTAGCCAGTAGCCAGTTTGCAGTTTGGCGCTCCGGGGGCTAAGCCAGAGCATCTCGTTCAAGAACGTTTTTTGTGCGTACACCATAGCAGGCAACTGGAAAATCCAGTATTTTTTTCAAGATTTCTGTTTTTATAGCGGCACATGCATGTGTTGAATATTGCCACAAAACGGACTTTTCATTCGCCAACTTTTATCATTGGAATTGAAGTGTTATATAAAAAAATAACGAACACATGAAGTATCAAATGATCTTAATTTAATTTTAATTTTTTTAAGGACAGACAATGAAAATTTATTAAACATGTTAAATATACTATGTAGACAATAGGTTGCATGCAATAAAATATCTATATAATTAAAGCTGCAAAACTTAACTTAAAAAAACTGAAAGTGGCCGAGATCCTGTTTCAGAGCCATGATGTAAAAGCGCCCGCTCAGGAACGTAACATAAAAATGTATCAGCATAATTCCAAATTAATCGAATGTCTTCCAATAACTCAGCGGTTCTTTACTGGATTGTGATCGAATACCATTTGAGGTTCGGTACAACTGCCTCATGCCTTAGTGTCCAGCCGCACGCCATATGTACTGCATATTAGACACTAATTTGTAGTATTAGTAAAATTTTTTCCTATTTATTGTGCCAATAATCAGCGCATCTAGTAAGAAGACTCCTTGAAATCAACGGCGGTCGATGACATCAGTATGATGTGTTTGTCAACAGTTGAAAGTCCCATCTGAATTGTACGGTGTTTTGCCGAAAGCTTCTTTTTGAAAGATAAAGTAACTAAGTGCAGTTCACGACTCCGAGAGTTTACCGTAGCTTGGTTACACGGGGAAAAGTTTAGGCACATGAATGTCAAAAGCTCAATAAAAGGTCATTCAGCAAAAAAAATGCACAGTGCATTATGAAAACTCAAGTTGAACTCTAAAAATATACTACGAAATTAACCTTGTCAGGCACCTAGCAAGCCAGAGACATCAAACTCCTATGGGGAAACTTGCGCCGGCGAGCAAGGGTTTTCCCAGTGCAGTAAAAACTTGCCTCTTAATGCTGGTACCCGAACTTGGGACTATGGAAGACCCCAGTTTCCATATTTGTTGAAGAAGACCCCAATGCTATATTTGTTGATTACATAATTATTTTCTATTTGGATCAATTTTTGGGGTAAGGTTATTAGAAAAATTGTGCATTCTCTTTTTGAGGGCAGGGTGGCCCAGTGATTAAAGTTCAGAGTACCAAGATATTGGCGCAGAGAGGCGCGGGTTCGATCCCAGTGCGACAGTTTCTGGTCAGAATCGGCAAGGAGGCCGGGCGGTTAAGCACATCAGAATTGTAGCAGCGAGTTGCGAGTTCGAGACCGCAAAATGCTGTGAATGTTCTGCGATGTTAGGAATCGGCGACAGGCCCACGGCCTAATAAACGCTGAAACCGCTATTATTATTATTATCTTGCTTAGGACATCGCATCGTGTATTATATTACTGTTGGATTCACGATTGAATTAAACCTAATATTGATTATGTGCTTTTTCTAAATTTTACTTTCCAAAATAAATAAATCTATTATTGTCAAAATTTCCCTGTGTAATTTTAGATAGTCGTTTCGTTCAGTTAGCGGATTTCTAGATTACAGGTTGATGCGACGTTGCAGAACTATTGATGAGTCGTTATAGGACTATCATTACTGTTCATACTACCAGCAGGCCTATTCTTCAGCGCCGAAATCACTGTTATGTAATGTATAGAATAGAATACCCATGGTCAATAGGCCATAACAGAAATATTACATCGAATTGGGCACGTAATGAGATAAAAGATTTGCAGTGCAACTAACTTCTCAAAATGATGCGGGAAATGAAAATTTTTACGTACAATGATTAGTTATATATTTCATGGTCATTCAAACTCGCTTAGAATTGTTCGCCAGAGAAGCAATTGCGTAGAATGTAAGACAAATTTGTGAAAAGCCTTTGCTGACAGAGCTTCGCTAATATTAGTTATAGCAAAGAGATTTACAGAAAATAAGTTTAGAGCCGGGAGAAAATGTAACGTACGATGACAGATCTGATGAGTCTGAGTTTCTTTAAAAATATTTTAATTAAAACAAGCAACTTCAAATTGAATATTTTCAGTAAAATTTTTTACACAGCATAAGACTTCGATCTCAGAATCACGACGGTGCTTAACCAAAGCATTGCCAGAAACAAGTGACTACTAGAACACGACGAAGTAAAAATTCCAACAGTAAATGCTAGTCATTTCACTCAGAATTGAAAACCGAATTGAAGCTGCTAGATGCACGTCGACCCGTTCAATAGATGGCACAACAATGCCGACAAAATATCAAGAGTCCGCCGGTTGCAGGGTAATAAAAATAATATTTTCGTGGTACTCTGTAATGATGATGTAGAAACGCAACATCTCACATGGGGTCAGGTTTTCAAGAATGAGTTAAATCCTTACTCTAGAACAGTCCTAATGCTGGGACCTGTAAAGATCTTACATGAGCGTAGCTGTGGTTCCAAACTGCTGCGCGCTCAACGATTTCAAGTCAGTAATTTCGGGTATCACAAAAAGTTTGCAACTCACATAAGCCACAGAAGTTTTCGAATCTTAATTTTAAGCAGCACGCTTACTGAACATGAGAATTCAAGTAAAAGAGCGTTAAGTAAGATAAAATGCAAACAGCACTATACGGGACTTCTAAGCGGTACCCGAACATGAAAATTTTGGGAACCTCTGGTCACCAAGGGTATTGTAGTTGGTACAGATAAAGTTCACGAGGTCAGTACCACCTGAGAATGTTTACAACAAAATAACTGACATCTGAAGTGAACATTCAATTCCAATGAAACATATTTCTTACAATACTCACTCAGGAAAATGAATGGTCCATGTTTCCAAACACTGACACACTTTGTGCATTCAACACTAATAAGTCTTTACGCCAGGCAAAACTGGATCCGGATGGCCCATACAAGGACAAGAAGTGCATCGATATTTGGACGGTTTCCTCATTTTTCTGAGTGCTTGCACCAGTTAACAGGATTATTTTAACTAAAGAACATACCAACTACGCAATTTCAGAAAACATGAAATTCAATTCGATTAGAATTGAGTTGAAATTGAGTGTGAACGAAACATCGTCCAGTCTCTGGGAAGTTGGTATCAGGAGGCTTACAAATTTCCTAAAATTATTCGATAATGTACACGTGCTTTGGTACACGACAAATAGCATAATTACAAATTGCAATATACAATAAGACTAGTATATTTACAACTAGTAATGTACAAGACAAATAACATTAACTAATTTTTTTTCACAACTGCAAGTTCACACCCCAGAAGTGTTTTTTTTTCTTCGATCGCCTCTTCTTCAAAGTTTTGTAGAAATATTTTGAAAGTCTCCTGCAGCCTACGTGTCAGTATATTTTATTTCACAAGAGCACTCCCAAACTGTAGCTCTAGCTGAAGTTCACACCGGACGTCAGCGAACGGAGTCGTCTCCAAGCGTCAAATATAAATTACATAAATAAATTCCTAAGTACATTAATTATTTCAAGAAAAATTATTCAAAGCTGCTCTAAGCACCATTCCTCTCCTTCAGGAACGAATTTTTATTGACTGGAGCAATATATAATACTTTTGTGGACGATCAACGACTTCTCATAATAATAATTAACAATAGCAAAATAGCTGTAAAGCAGTGCGGTGGATTCTGAAACTACAACTTTTAATCATCTGTACTCAAAAGGTCAATTCTATAGACCTAAAAATAATCACCACTAAATAACAAGCAGGTAAATGGAACTATCATCTGTTGACCACCGCTCGCACCGACTAAAAATGTATGTTGAATTGTTCATGCGAGCCTCTGTTGTGCATGAGAACAAACGCTGCTTGCCTATGACTGAAGTTGTAGACTGCGGGACGCGAGTGAATTTGAAGAAGGACGCTTCAACAGAACTCCTGATCACCAGATTTCCTGTAGAAGAAATATTCTATTAGGTTTTGCTCTCAACCAATAAAATCACTGTAGAACCTTATTCTCTACCATCATTCTAGTCGTCATGTATCAATTTACTAATTTGTTTCATAACCTAATTCAATTATAGAAGGAAAATTGATTTCCTTGCAAGGAGAATCCTATCTATTAGTTTAATGGATGTTTTATCTTGATTGATCTTCACGAACACTCATAATCGTTAAGATATTGACTCAAGGATCAAATGACAGCATATTGGGACGTTCACGTTACTTCTAACTCATGATTATCCATTATTTGACTAAGTTTGTCGAGAAGAGGTCTGTCAGCTCGGAAAAATTTTGCTCTAATTAGTTCAAAGAAAAATCTAATTGATCATCAGAACAACGAACATTAATTAGAATAACCTTTAGTTTACTTTCATTTTCAAAGCGTTTCTAATCAAATGGAAAATTGAATTTCAACAAATAACATCACGCCCTCAACGAGCCAGTAAGCAAAACTATTACTAACCAGTACTCTGGGGACATCACATCCATCATCTTGTTCATTTTTGATCACTATGATGGCGGGGCAGTCTTCTGAGTCAATATCGGAGTCTGGAAGAGTGGAGCGCGAGTTGGACCTCGAGTATTCCTTTGATGAGGCACGATTTGGTGTTATTCTTCTTCTAAATGGTAGAGAAGAACTTGAACTTCTTAATTTAGAAGGTCGCGCTAACCTATGATGATCTGATGAGACTGAGCTCAAGATCGCTGTCCGGTTAAAGTCTTTTTGATGGCTGCCATGCCACTCGGGTTCTTCCTTAACAACAACTCCGTTTACGGACACATCTGGTATTTGCAGAACATGCAGGTCATGAAGAGAAACGCGTACAGTCCCAAAGCTTCTCCCATGTAAGTCTTCATTTGAAATGATCGAGCTCACTACTGGACTAAAGTTTGATCCTTTCACCACGGAAGAACCATTGTTGGGATGCGAAGTAAAATGATAAGGTTCAGTGAGGTTATTAATGGAATGAGCATCATCTGAAAGACTTCTGGAAGTGTCGAGTCTTATCCTCTTGTTAGGACGGTCATGCCGTGAGCGGCTGGAAAGGAAAATGGGGCCGGTGTTCGGGACGCGTTTCACTACTAAAGAGTTACGGCTAGGAATAAGTGGCTTATTTTGTGCAGCAGAGTAGGGCCGAACAAGTGAGGAATTTACAGCAGTAAGAGGTGGATTTGGAGTAGATGAATTAAGCTGAGGAAGTGAAGATTTTATTGAGGAAATAAGTGGCTTGTTTTGCACCGAAGAATTGTGCTGAGGTTGTGCAGACTTTACGGAGGGAATGACGGGAGCAGGCTTGGGGAGTGTAGAGTGAACTCTAGAAGAGCTTTGATAGCTCGGGTCCAAACTTCGATATAAGTCTTCGGCCACTTTCACTTGGAATGTTGTCGACATTTTTCTATTGAATAAATGTATTGACTTGATTACTTCCAGAACTTCTCGTCCTGCTGTCAACAAATTTTCCGCAGGTACTTTAGCAAGAGAGTCGGTAAGCGCACGGCATTTTATCTTGAGGTTTTCCTTTTTATTCTGCCGTTCCTGTTTTAGAGCAGCCTGGAAGGCAGGGTCATGTTCTGCTTCAGCATTGAGGTCGGAAGTCTGTCTTGAATTAGGACCGGCTATGGTCTGTTTGTTGATTTCTCTAAGATGACGACGTTGACTTTGGCGTTGGATCATCAGAAATACGCATCGGCCCAACTTGCGATTGTTAAAGCCATGCAGGCCTTTGAGTTTGTCTTTAGTGAAGGTCATGAAAGACAAGGCAATGTCCTCTATGAACTCAGGTAATGAGTGGTGAGCCCATTTAGGATGTTCGAGAACAGAAGAGTCGTGGTTAATCCCAGGCAACAGAGTTTCTGAAATGTAATCCAAAACTTTTGAGGCTCCCGGCAAAACATTCAACGTTTTGATCAGTTGAGCAAGCTTTGCTTCGAAAGTCTTAAAGTCCAGTTCTCTCACAAGGCTAACAAACTCATCACCAATTTCTTCCAAAACAGTCTCAGGTAACATGGTCGAGAACAGAACTGATTCAAACTCCGCTATTATAAACCATGGACTAAGTAATTGAGCTGGGACATGATCAGTGAAAACTTCCATCCAACAATTGAATAAACACGTTCTCTCGTTGACAAGAAGTAAGTTCGGTTTTAGATTGCCGCATTTCTCCTTCACAGCTAAGAAGAAGGATCTGAAAGCTCGTGTGTCAGTGTTAGGACAGCTGACGACGAAGAAGCCGACTTGCAGCTCTCGGCCCATTTGGTCCATGACGAGTACATAAAGTTGCTTCACGCTGTCTGCAGGATCACTTTCTTGAGGCAGGACGAGCTCAAGAATTATGGTGGAGGTGTAATGGCGCAACAACTCACTTTGTCTGTCAGTCATCACACCCAGCATGAATGTGTCAACAGGGATATCTTCCATATCAAAACGATGATGAATATTCTCGGCTCTGCGATCAGTAATGATTTCTCCCTTCCTTTTGTGTATGATAATGGCATTGCTTTCTTTCTTAGGCATTAGTCTCTGCCACTCAGTGACAGCAGACTCGGCAGTAAAAGTTTCTGCCCAACTATAAATTCCATGGAAGCGTTTCTTATCAAATTCATTCTGATAAAGAGCTCTTTTTACTGGGTTTAGATCGGCTTTCATCAAGTACTCCCGAACTAAGTCCTTATCAAAATCCAATGAACGCATCACCTCTTTGAACTCATTCCATTCTTTCTTGCTTAGTCCCGGTGTTGCCTCAGGTTTAGGCACAGGCGGCAGATGACCGTAATGACCATCAATGAAATCAACGTAAACCTGTTGGTAAGATTTAGATTAAAACTTGAATACTTGAGAAATCAAATCCATGATTACAAATGCAAAAGACTAAAAAAGTCATCTTTTAAAAACACGACAGATTAAAGGCAAAAAAATATACTCATGAATAAAATGCACTTCAATATTAACTAGTTTTTTAGCAAGAAAGTGACTAACAAGTGAAAGAAGAAATTTCTCCGAAAATCATGTAATTTTTGGGGTTAGATAGTATTCTTATTTCGAGTTTCATTACCAAGTATGATAAAGCAAACTATACCTAGCTAAAATAGAAATTGTCACCTAAATTTATTCAAATTTCCTACCCAGTTTTTGATCACAGGAATGTTTCTTGGGAAATCATAAATTCCAGGTGACTTTGCAGTACCACAACATCTCGTCACCACTTAAAGCACATGAAAATGCACAGAGATTCTTATAATGTTCAAGTCTACTAATGATTTACATTTCTTTGAATATTAGAGTTAGTGACAATACTTAATGAGATTTGTTCTTCAGTTTATTAAAAAATTTTGAAGCTGGTCCCAATTTTACTGAGAAGATTAGTCACAAACATTACATACCTGACCAGTCTTCTTGTTAACGTTGAGAACCAGCCGCGTGGGACATTGATTAGTCATTCTTTTCTTGCCATTGACTTCCCTGACTTTCCGCCCAAGGTTGCAGTAATAGTAGACGTGATTTGCTTTATCTTTCGTCGTGAGCATATTGAAGACAAAACCATGACTTCTTTCATGTTCTTCCTTCCATTTGTAGAAAGCTGTAATAATTCAGTTCAATATGAGAAGATATGATGCATGATATGATGTAAATATGATATCATATTCAAGACATTCTCATAAAAGTAAAACTAATTAGCATGAATACCAAAGTGAAAAAAGAAATTAGAAAAATTTTTGGTCATGAATATTTATATGAAGCATCATTAACTCAAACATTCCACACAAGTATGTATGGCAGATGGGGCTGTTATATTGTTTAAATTTGCTAAACTTGAAAAGATAAATTTATTAGAACATGCTTAAAATATTTAAAATCTCAGTGCCAGCAAAATTGGTAAGAGATCTATCGACTGTACACACCATGTTTATTTACTGCCGCTGGTAGGGTTTTTTTTTTGTTAAGTACTTAGAGATCAGAACTTAAAGAAATATAAAACAATGCATCATTTTAAGCCCTTCTTTTGACATTCCACCAATGACAAGCAATTCATACAAAAAAATATAACTTACAATCAAGTGATAGGAAGTACATGGTGCAAGTTTTCACTTGGATGTCATGTTCAGTTGTAAGGTGATGTTGGAACTGCTTGAGTCTGTGAATTCTGAAGTTGCAGCCAGGCTCCAGGCACCTTATGTTGCCAGTGTCGACTGAGGTTACACTGCATGGCTGGATGCTCTGCTTACTGCTGTAATACATCTTGCACTCTGCAGGCCAGAATAGAATTATATAGGAGTCAATCATCCTAACCATAAAAAATGCAAACTGATATAAATAAAAATTATCAATCATGCAACAAAGTGAGATGTGAATAGACATCTAAATTAAGTCACATAGCAAGCATTGCAGACACCTGTTCATAAATTCCCATTCTGTCAGACTGATCCATTAGCTGCTAACATTGGTTTGACATTGAATGAATTAAATATTATAGAACCCTTGTAATAACCTTTATAATACTGATAAACCTTTATGGTCTAGCAGCCCAACAGCTCTTATGTGGGAAGTTTTCCCCCCTACAATTTTAAAAGGATATTAGAGAAGTTTTTATTTTATTGGATTTTCAGCTAAGATTATACAAGGCAAAAAAGTAGTAGCATAACAAATCTTGTCTCCAGACAAAAATTCTGCACTTAGGAACCTCTGAAGATTTCATCATCATCATCATACAGATTTGGCAACTGGCTGCCAATTCCATTGAATCGGCAATTCCACAATTTTGGCAGACATATACAGTAGTATTCATTTGGTTGATGCATGACTAAAATGGTGAACAGCTTTTAAATGCAATCTAAATATGAGCTCGGAACCTGAAATGTTGCCAGAAGGCTAAACTGTATTTTGCATCACACTTTATCACTGCTTATAAATCTAATTTATTTGCCTCAGGCCTTGTCTTTGAGTTTACCTCAGTGCCCAATTTTTTTTTGTTTCAGTTTATGTTGAAGACATATGGTGATGTTATGTTTCAGTTCATGTTAGTATGTGGTGCCAATTTATAAGTGATATAGCTGAGCCCTATGAATGCAAAACTCAGCTGTGTAAGAGCATGTCTGACAGTCCAGACTTCATGTGCTCAGACATGTTGGTCAGTGTCTTAGTGAGCATTTCAGCCTTGGGTATATTCTGTTAACATGTTAATTTACTTGTGCCTTTTCTAAATAACGAAATGGCTCTTGATTCATAATACGGATCTTTTGCTAATTATGCTTAAACCTAATTGCCTTGGGTTCTTATGTCATGCTAAAACCAAGCAAACAATGATTTCTGCCCTCCATTTTGTTAGGTAGGTATTTTTTAGACATCTTACATAAGCATGATTATTTACCAGGCATTAACATAGATAATTTCCTGTCAAGTGCAGTCTTAAAACACACAATTTTGAACTCAGAACCCTTTTTTTTCAAAATTATCACTCAGATTGTTAAATTAAATTTTTATTTTGGTAATTTGCTAGATAGGCAAATTTTATTGTAATCATAGACTCAATGCTCAATGGCATGTCCATTGATCCGGTAATATCACATAAATAATATGGTAATGTATGGATATGGTAATATCATATCAATAAAGGAAAAACAAGTACAAATCGCAGAAAATATTGTTTATTCTACAACAATAAAAGAAGAGGAGGGCTTCAGAGTACCATTAGTAATGGAAAAGTAAACTCTGCATGCTTCAAATGCTTTAGAATCAAGTTTTATTTTATGTGTCCCAAATTACCCTGTTTCCAGGGGTAATTTGGGATGCTTTCATTTTGAGTCTGGCACCTTAGGAACAGCATATGGAATTTTTTGGAGAAGCCATATATAGCCCTTGCAAAGACCTTTAAAATGAGCTCAAACTAGTTTATGAAATGTTTCATGGTAAGAAGTTATTAACAAAAAATGCGCAAAATCGTACATTATTACCGTAAAATGGGGTAACTTAGAGTACTTTAAAAAAATGATGCCACTTTTCTACTAGCTAAATTATAGGTACTTAAATTGCAACATTCAAAATACAGGTCTATACTCTAGGTTCACTCACCATATATTGCTGGCTCCTGCCTCTCATAGTTTTTATGTAATTTCAAAAAAAGTGATGGTCTTTGTTACCTTGGGGTATCTTAGACTGGGTGGTAAAATCAATTATTCTTGGTAAAATAACTCCAGGTTTTGGTGCATTGTAGTAGAACTCTTCTAGTTACATATGCAAATGACAAATTTGAGGAAAGTGTCATAGTTTGCAAATGGGGGGCACCACCCCTGAATGGGGGAACTTAGACCACCTAAGATCAGCCATGAAGGGGTAATATTGACCGGCTTGGAAATAAAGTTAAAATTACCATATATAAGACTCTGTATAGTCTGAAACATAAAGAAAAAACATTAATAGGTGTATCAAACATAAAATATGTTATATAGGTACCTATGGTAATTTTCACCTAATTTCCAAGCCGGTCAATGTTACCCCGTCACTGCTGCCATTAGGTGGTCAGAGTTCCCCCATTGGAGGGCGGCATATGTCATTTGCATATGTAACTAGAAGAGTTCTACTACAATGCATCAAAACCTGGAGTTATTTTACCAAAAAATAAAAAAAATTGGAGGGGGTACTCCAACAGGCTTTAAATAATAGCTCTTTTTCATGGGTCACATTTTCAACTTTTTAACCTATTAGATATGCAAACTTTTTAAATCTTTCTATTGTGTTACGTAGCCTCAGTATTAGGACTTTAATGGCCATTGACAAAATTTTTCTATGTCAAATAGTTTTTGAGTTTTGGGGGTTCTTGTTAAAAAATAAAAAAGTGGTCAAAGTTATCCCAGGAGTCAAAGTAACACCATTTTACAGTACTGTCAAGCGGGGCTCCTCGGGACGATTTTGAAGATTTTTCATTCATAACTTCTTACCATGAAACATTTCATAAACAAGTTTAGGCTCATTTCAAAGCCCTTTGCAAGGGCTATCACATGGCTTCTAAAAAAAAATTCCATATGCTATTTGTAAGGTGCCAGAAGCAAAAAAAGGGTCCTGAGTAGCCCCGTTGAATGAGGCTACTTGGGACACTTTGAATAAAACTTCATTTTAAACATTTGAAGAATGTTGAGTGTACTCATCCATTACTAGCAGTACTCTGAAGTCCTCCTCTTTCTTTGTAGATGATGTAGAGGTAGAATAAATGACATTTTCTGTGATTTTTACTCGTTTTTCCCTTATTGATATGATATTACCATATACATTAATTACCGTATTATTGATGCAATATTACCATGTCCATGAACATGCCATTGAGCATTTACAACAACCTTGTCCACTGCAAGCTTCATATCAGCAGCCTTATAGCATTTTTTCTGTATCTGTAAGCTTACAGGATGGCTTGGGGGGTGTCCCAAGTAGCCCTGCCATGCGGAAATGGCCGCCATTTTTTTTTTGGATTGAGGTATGTAAATTCCACAAATAAAGTTTTCATGCTGACATTTGTCTGCCACTTTTTTCTAAGCAAAATTTTCTACTATGGCAAATATTTTTTTACTACAGACCTTAGCAGAAGTAACTTTTCAAAATATCGTTTGTCACCATTTTTTTCAGGAATTTTTCAAAGCTAGTAAATGTAGTATTTTTGAACTTCCTTTATACTACATAGATAGGAAAAATGTTGACATATATGCCACAATATTTAGTCTTGCAATATTCCAGTTAGTTTTGCTACTAAAACAGTTTTATGCCATGTTGGAGGACTGTCCCGAGTTACCCCGCCCGTCCCGAGTAGCCCTGTTGACAGTACTTCATAGAAGCTTAGCATGCCCATATGGCACATGTCATTATTGTCATACATATTTTAAGCCTATAAGAATTTCATTTTGTTTGCCTCAAATAACATTGTTGGATCAAAAAACTGGTCTTGGTGGATCAAAAATAATATATGAACCATCATTTTTAGAATTCCATCCTGGTTGAGATACTCTTTATCTGAGATCTATTTTTGGTGTCTGATCAATAATATTTTAATCTATTTTGATCAATAATAATTAGGTAGGTCATTTAGTAACATATGTACGAACTTTTGCAACCAAGTGAGCAGCTCCCCAAGTCAGCAGGAAACTGTGCTTCTGTCTCACAACATCAGTATTCCAACTTTCCAAGAGCTACAGAGGTGGGAGGAACTCAAGCTTTCCACTGCACTCATGCATCTCATTGTGTGTAGTTTTTGCAATGGTGGGCTATGAACTCACAGACAATGAGATCAAAAAAACTATTGGGGCAAATAAACTTCGAGAAAGAAACTATCAATGAATAATGAATATACACATGCTCCAGCAATAAGGATGCATATGTTCTCAGGCACACACACTGATGCACATGTGAATGATTTTCAGTCTCCTCACAATCAGTAACATCAATATAATATTGAGTGGTCCAAATTATCATACACAAAAAAAAATAGTTAAAAAATGCTTCAGACCACAAATTTAGTTGTTTCATTCTGGTAATTAAAAAAAAATAGTTTCACATTCAGAATTGTATGTTTGATCTAGGCCTATATCAATGCCTTGTAAAATAATCATGGCACATGTAAGCAGTAAGATGAAAGGTATCTGAAATATACTCAACAGAATGGTGGGCTGAAATCATTGTGGTGCCCACAAGGTTATAGCATGATACAATAACCCAAGGCAATTAGGATTAATTCATGGCTCAAAGCCTCAAAAAATTCAGTCATGCTTTGAAAGTAAAAAGGGTAATTACACCATATTCCGACATCGTGGGTAATTCTGATACTACTCAACTTTTTCCTTTATGTTAAGCTTTGTCTTCGTTCCACACATGCGTAAATGGTTGAAATAGTGACGTCATACTATTGTGAGCCAGATTTACACAAAACACCAGGTTTGGCGGGAATATGTTAAGATCCTCAGAGCGAAAATCCGTGTCACCCAGTGAGAACATTGAAAAACATGTCAAAGTTGATAGTTGACCTTGCTCTACCAAAAAGTGATAAACTGTTTGTGTAGAAAGAATATTATATGGTTTGAGACTTTTAAATAAGTCAGTGAATATATTAGGAATCTTCTAAGTATACTTGTATTTGCTGATTTTAAGTGGATAAATTATTAGATGATTAAGTTAAGAGACGGTTTTAGACACATAAAAACTAATGGGTTGCCTGCCACTGCCCTGGACGTAATGGACCATCATGATTCTTGCCTTCCGGAACGTAGCCTTCAACACTTCAAGCCGTCCATATCTAGGCCGTGGGTTGAGCCAGCCCTCGGTCGAACGGCCACTTGTCAAAGGACAATAAATTTTGGAACAGAACTATTCTATCTGAAACCTAACCTCAGATGCGGTGAACGTAAAATTACGTAATTCAACGATGCCCGGAAGTCAGATTTGATCCGCTGCCTGGTGGTGCACGGCAAGTTCTATGTGAGGCCAGAGGAAACAAAGCCAAGTGATTCATGGCTGATTGGTGGATGTCTGGAGAGATCCAAGGCGTTCGATTCAGGGCTTATTGGTGCACAAAATTGGTGGTGCATGGCTGCGCTCCCATAACTAATTCCAATACAGCTTGGAATTAGACACACACAGCTTGTTCCGAGCTGTGTAGTATTCTGATACAGCTCACACAGGGTGTCAGAATTACAAATTACAGTTTTGAAACTCTCTGTCCGCAAATCTACGGTCATCACACCAAGCATTTTAGTGACATCAGAATTAGTCTCACAATATGCCAAATTTAGTCACACACAACGTCAGAATTCAGAAATTTTGTAGATTTTCAATTCTAAAGGCTTTTAAATAAATATGGCAACAGTTTGTGACGTTTAATCATTGCTGATGCCGTGGCGCATAGTGTTGTTTTGAGAGTGACGTAAACCAATCAGAACTCCAGTTGCGCATACGGTGATCATTTTATAGCCATTCATTTCTTGCTACATCCTTAAAGTTTTGGAATAGCTATGGTGTGTTTACCCTATTTTCTACACTGTCACTAATTATTTAGGATGTCATTTAGTCATCACATTACCAGACTAAGTCACTAGGAGAGTCCAACTAACTTAGCAGCTTAGCAAATAGTGTAAAAAGAGATTTTTTATAGAAACAGTTATTTTCAATTTCCTGATCTAATTCAAGATTTCATTTAATGTAATTTCATGTAAAGTGGCAACCAGTGATTTTTTTAGAATCAGTTTATTTTCAATTTCCTAATTTACTCAAAATTTTAGCAGATTTCTTATGTATGATAATTCTGGTATGATGGTATCCAAGATACTTTACTGGTCTACTTATAGGACTCAAAAATGAACTTGAGGAAGAGTCTAAAAAACTCTCTGCTTTGCCACTATGAATTCATGTATATTAATTTATAGTCAATTGTCAAATGGGCAATTCAACAATTTACAAATATACATGGTCCTATATGGAAAATTGGGCAAAAATCACCTGTGGGCTCACTGGGCTGTGGGCAAGCAAAAATCAACCATGCACCGTTTAACTGGTGGTCTATATATTCAAGCAGTACAAGCTCCATGAGCAATATTCTGCATCACTAGCCCGGCTAGTGATGCAAGTTTACGATTACGTAGTTGCGGTCACATTAGAGCGGTCAGCAGGCTGGAATTCTAAGAATGGAAGTTCACTTATAAAAAAGCTTTCTACCCAAGCTGAAAAGCTTTCCCACAGTGCTGTGCCAAGTGACTGACTAAAGTGAGTTAAGTGACTATAAAAGAAAAGGAGGATCAAAAGTGGACAAAATGTTTCAATTTTATAGGACATTAGATTTGTAAAAGAATTATTTGGATGTCTCTTGTTTGATAGATATATTTTATTTGACTTTTATTTAATAGATTTTTCACATTTCCCAGGCCTTTTGTTTGTAATGATAAAGTTTCAGTCAAGTAATTTAGTTAACCACTACTGTAGTTAGTGTAGTTGTAGTACATATACCATACTTGGGGGCAGGGCTTATGGGCACAACCAATCACAGCTTGAAAGCATTCCCATCAACCAATCACAGCTTGAAAGCATCCCCATCAACCAATCACAGCTAGAAAGCAGATAACATTACAATTCCATTATCCAACCACAGCTGGAAAGCTGAAAGGGGCTAAAATCACAATCCTATCAACTATCAAGTATCAACCAATCACAGCTGGAATTCAGAAAGAGATAGGATATGTAAATAATGGACTGAAAGTGTAAAGTTCCTGGCCTTTCTAAGTTTTCAGGTCCTGCTTTCCAATATGCTATGTGTACTGGTTAATTTATTATCCCTCTAGAATTCCACACTCAGAGGCTCAGACGGCACACCTGAGTCTCTCAGACTTTAGAGCATGGTTGTTTTGCCTCATTCACTGTTCACATAATAACATTGTTCAGTCCAATTTTACACTTTTGATACTTGTCTCCTAGAGCCCTAGACTATTACTATTAGTACCTAGGAGTTAGGACTCTATGAGGAGGGAAAACAAAAAGTCTCTTGTTTGCCACCATGCTTGACGGCTTGAGGCCTAAGGAGCCTAATGGCAATGCCAATCCTAATCATATGACAAACGCGATGACGGTATGAACTGCAGTAAGTTCCCTACATCACATGTGACATGGTACATTTGCAGTAAGGCCTACCTGCATACTATTTCGCCTGCAATGCATATTTTCAAACAAAAACACTGAATATTCTGACTATGTCTTCTACCTCATATGTGCTCTTATTGCTGAACTTTACATCTCAACACTTTCTTACAATCTTACCTATATCCCAAGATATTGAATAGTGGATACATGTAACTTTTCAACAGCAGCTCTTCAGAGTTGACTACTCGACGAAACCTCGTTGTTGTTGTTGTAGCCGGCTTGAAGGTGAAGAAGTAGCCGGAAGATGACCACTCGTTACACCTGGACTCAGCAGAAAGTTTCAGCATTAAATGTAATCATTGTTCAAAAGTTCCACCTCACAGAAATGCTGGATCTGGGAATCAGTGGGCATGTGCTTTTCCTGAAGCTGTATGTCCAGCACACCTGGATCTATAAGATCGGCTGACTCAGGATTTCCAGCCATATGGCTTGACTGGAATTATAGTCACACTGAGATTGCAAGGCAATGGAACACGTCTTACCTTGATCACAGTTCAAACGAGACTCCGACGAAACCTCAGGTGTTACTGAATCGTGAATCCAACTGACTAAGCAGTGTTGCCAACTTTTTCCTCGCCGAAAATCTCGGACTTTCCAGCTAAATAAACCAGAAATTATCAATTTTTCTGACATTGGAGGCAAAACTCACTGCAGCTAATTTGCTTAATTTTAAAAAGCATTTAATTTTCATGAACAATTCTTACAAGTTTATTTGCACTGTACTGCAAAATTTACTAGTGTTATCATTATCAATTTTTTACCTTTCCTAACATATTATAGTGCATGGTTGAACTATAAAAACTATAAATCTACTAGTTCAACCATGATTATAGTGTATTTTACTTGCAAATTTCATTAGCCTATTCATATAAGTTTATTTTATACCTATTGGCATAGTTTGCTAGCAAGATGTACTAAATGGCTCACAAAAAAAAATTAAAATTGCTTACAAACAAGACCGCAATAAGCTGTGAATATCCTTCGATGTTAAGAATCAGCGACAGGACTACGGCTTAATAAATTCTGAAACCGCTATTATTATATTATTAGGTATCTGAAGATACAAGATATATATCAGATTTTGGTAAAAATTTCCCAGTTCAAAAATATACATTACAGACAATGTCCGAAAATTCCAGGTTTGTGAAATCTGGTATGAAAAAATACCAGTTGGCAACGCTGCTGAACTGAGCATGTTGCTACGAGCTGGACACGAATCATGCAGTCGCAAGACTTGTACATCGTATTCTCAAAGGTTTTACGCAATATTAGTAATTCTTACAGGAAAATTTAATCCCTTTTTTTACAATTTCGATTTTTTATTACGCTGGGAAAATGTTCAAATTGCAAGTTGTAATTTTATCATTTCAGTCTAAATCTTTAGTGTTAATTCTTTTCCATGATTACACATTGCATCAACTTCGGCCATTAAAGGACAAATGGACGCCACATTGATAGGCACGGGGAAAAACAGCGTGTGCGGCACTAAAAATAATTTTTTTTTACATCCTCATCTCTCGGTTTTGAAATGCCTAGTACTCTACGGAAATTATGAAAATCCGGTAGAGATTCTAAAACACCGTCAGTTGGAAAGATCTTGTGATATCATCATTTTTCAGATCTTTGATCAAGTAACAAAAAAAAAAAGAATAGGCGACAGGCCTAACCAGCCCCATTCATCAAAGGCAATGTTACCATACTAACTGCGTTTTGTTAGTGCAGTCACGAAAGGCGCCAGAAATGTTTGTTTCGTCTTACTTGGGTAAGAAGACATAGACTTTAGATAAGAAGATAAGTTTCTTTCAATGTTATTCGAATTTCAGTGCTCTTCAACGCTCAGTATCTAATAGATCCCGCCAAAAAGACTTCAGCCCAGCTGTATTGCGCGCTGCGACCTAGTTGGATCTAATTCGTCGATTAAAACGCAATTATTGCTAATATTTTCTACCAAAATTATATTTACTACTACAAAATTACATTTATAGAAATTATTTACCCAAATCTACGGAACTGCTTTCCTTCGACGATTAAACTGATTCTGAAGGAAACAAGATGGCGATAGGCCGCTTGAACGGCTATTTCTTTGTCCGTGGTTGAAGTGAAGAAGGGTACACACGCATCTCAGCCTTCCGTACGACATGTATTGTTCCGCTTATGACGTCACACCTACATGAACGTGTAAATATTACTCATATAGTCCTTGTTAAAAGTGGCATTCTGAAACTAACTTTAATAACAACTGACCTGTTTATAATTTCTGAAAATAAGGCCACAATGGCAACTAGTTTTATTCGACGCATTGCCGGTGACAAAATTCGATAATTTCGTGCAGTTAAAGTAATAACATAACATAACAAAGTGACCTCGGTGCTGCAGTGTGGGCCTGATGTGGCCTGTCGCCGATTCTTTTCCTTTTCGTGCCTTATTCACAGAAGATCTAAAATTGTGTCATTTGACCGGATCTTTTCACGACTGACGAAAGTTTGAAATAGCTACTCGACTTCCACCGGGTTCGATATGGTGCTAGGTATTTCAAATCTGAACATATATTTTTCCATAGCTTTATCTAGTCTGTTCTTGAACGTGTTCATACTTAGAGCGCCAACGAAGTCATCGGGGAGGCTGTTCCACATGTCGGTGATTAGAAGCGAGAAGAAATTTTGTCGCGTGGAGAAGTTGCAGCGCAGTTTTTTTAGTTTATAGCTGTGGCCCCTGGTGTTGGTTCTTGTTTCAAATTCTAGTTAATAACATGAGAATGAAAACAAACAACCCAGTGAAGTGAATCCTTCTGTTGGTTTTTAAATGGCGGCCCTCAGCCTAAAAAAATGTCAAAAAATATAACTCAGTACTCACTGCAGTGAGTGACAGAGAGCGCATTTTCTCGTCGACGAAAACGTGAAGTCACGGACGCGCAGACAGACGGACGGACGGACAGACGGACATGGCGAGCACAATAGTGCATTTTTCCATAAATGAGAAAGTGCGCTAAAAAGTGTTGACACTTTATTTGAAAATTGTTGGAGATGCATCAAATGGGTAAAAAAACAAATAATATCAATCAATTTATCGATTCGCGTGTTGTTAGATTCAGCTCCACTATGCTTTCTGCCCACACTGTGCACCAACTTCGACGGAAATAAATAATTCTAGTAATTATTAATTTCGAGTAATAATATTTTATATTGCATATCATTGATAATTGTATAATGTTTTTTTACATTTTTGTCCCTTTTGAGTGGTAAAGATTTTATTATTAATTCAGATTTTTTTTTGCACTACCATAGGCTAATATTTTCAGAGTTGCCATATATGGGCGGCAAGAGATTCTGCCAAATATATGCCCACAAATTTAACAAAAAAAGTCCCAGTTAAATATACATTTGTTAATTGAGGTGCTAAAATTATTTTAAATGGCTGATAGAGTTTAATAGGTATGTTAATTGTCTGGCCCTGACATACTTTAGCCGGCTAAATCAATTCGAAAAGGCCCAAATCGACGAACATGGCCGGGAAAATGCTCACGTGGCAACTTCTGGTGTTGACCAAATCGACATTAGCGTCGTTTTGCTTTGTTGTTGCGTATTATGTTATAATTTGCAAATTTTCAAATTTTTTACTGGAAAAAATCTCAAAATAAATATTGTTGAAGTACATAAAGAAGTACATAAATATCTCAACTGCAAAAAAATATCATAGGCACTTTTAGTCAAACTAAACTTCTATGTGATTCGTCGAGGTAGAAAGCAAACATGGTAATAAAGTGTGAAATGAAAGGCAATAGAGACAATTATGTTTAATCAAAAGCCTTAACGATCACATACAACTTTGTGCCACCAATAAGGCCTCAGATATTCATTGTTCTAAACGGATGTTATTGATAATATATCCAAGTAAATTAATGTTCACGATGGGATTATGATCATGTGTTTACATGGACTTAGTCCCATCGAAAACGTGATCCTATTTTGTCTTGGATGAAAATATAACAATGAGGTACCTTGACGACAATCAATTATAAAAAACTGGCGGTAACTATAGCTAGTTTGAGACTTATTAGTTATTACATATTTTATAACTACGTAAGGCGTTGAGTTTACTCATCTGTGTCAAGAGTGCAAGTCAATATCTACTAAACCACGTGAACTAAAAATAGTGCATGGAGCGTGTGTTGAGAAATTTGGGTTAGTAAACTACAATATTTTGAAGCTATGATAAATACGAGTACTAGGACACAATGCAAGTCTGCGACAGGTTTATGTGTTTCATACTTTGATTCTGTCAACGAACTCCAAAGCATCTTATCAGTCAAGTTTAGCAGTATTGCCCTAGAAAACTCAAATGAACCTACAGTTTATACTGTAGCCAGTATGAGATAAACCGCATATTGCTTTTTAGCGCATTTTCTCATTTATGGAAAAAATGCGCTATTGTGCTCGTCCGTCTGTCTGTCTGTCCGTCCGTGACTTTTCGTCGACGAAAAAATGCGCTCTCTGTCACTCACTGCAGTGAGTACTGAGTTATATTTTTTTAAGCCTTTGCTACCTAATCTTGACTTTGTAGTTGATTACTTCCGCATGCAGATTTAAAAGAACTGTACGAGTATGTTTTTTTAATAAAAAATTCAATTGGATGGCCGGCTCCGCCTATGATTGAGGTCTTGGTTTCTGTGGAAAGCATTAATTCTTACATTTCCATTCGCACTCGACCATGTGACGGTGACTGATTGAGTTTTAGTTGAGTTTGAAAATCTCATCCATACAGGTCCAGTCCATGGGTATATTTATTTGAAAAAGATCAGCGTTTACCAGGTTTTATATTTTTTTTGGATTATGATGAATCACGAGATGATGCAAAAAGCTGAAAAGGGCCACTCTTTTGTTAATAAATAATGATCTTATTCTAAAGGTACGTATTTAGTGGAGCCGTATAAAATGGCATCTCCACTATCTAGTGTGAGATTATGTTTGCTAATTTCAAAACAAATAACACGTTTACTGCGGTTGACCGAATTCGTGAAGTGATTCTTCGCAAAATATTTTTCGTTCAGAAGGAACCTTCATCGTTACGAATATCAAAGCGCCACGATTATTATGAAGTAATTTTCTCCACTAAAGAGTTTTTCAATTATTTGCCAGAAGTATTGAGTAAATATTTTCAACCCCATTTGAATACTGCTATGAGTGATGATCTAACTGCTGAAGTGACTAGTGTGTCATGCTAAGCTCCTGCGACAGCAGCCGTCTGAAGCCGCGGTTGCCACGTACATATATATGATATGGTGGAAGTTTCTTGAAAATTTCTTGGAGCGATGGCGACAACATAGCCATGGAACCTCCCACACATGAGCAGCAGGTGTTGCAGTTTCATTGCCCAACATCTCAATATTGTCTCTCATCTTCCCTTCTGGCAGTAATTTAGTCATCTGGAATAAATAGCTAATGTTTCATTTGATCCCCTAATTGTTCCCCTAAGCCAGAGGTGCAGAATAATAAGATTTGAAATTCAAATTTGCACACTCAACAACTGAAATTGGAATACTGCTGAATAAAAATTAACTACATATTTATAATATTAGCACCGACCTAGGACATTGCAACATCAAGTAACTACAGTTGTGATAATGATTTACATATCTGTAATACAGTGCGTAACCTGGTATCCAGACCTCCATTTACATAATGAGGTAAAATTCTTCTAAGTTACATTTCACACGCAAACACTATTGTATATACGGTCACTGACGTAGACGACTTTAGCCTTAAAATAGGGGGTTTGGCACGACCAAACGGTATGCTTGAGTTACCCATAAAGTCATACCGCGCTGCTAGCACTCCCATGTCTTGCTATCAAGTTGGGTCCGCAATTTAAGGGATGTTTGGTTTACCTATTTTTAAAAATGTGTAGGAGATATGATTAGTTCTAACGGCGATGGAACAGAGAATTTCAATTGTTTAAGAGCACACATGAGCTAGCAATCGAAGTAAAACGTCTTTGTGAAAATCCAATATTACCCAGCAGACTGGGCCCCCACTGTAAGATACCGGCAAAGATATCAGACGTTTTTTTTTACTTAATGCAGCTATATAATTGTGCGTAGCATAAGACTAGCACACATCGGAGAAATGAGTGGCACTTTGTCCAAAATAGGGATGCATTGCTTGTAAGGTGTGTGTCATAATGACCCAATATAAGATAGTAGAATGACATTGGTATATAGCACTTCCAGTGCTCACTGCTCGTGCTGTGTGTAAGAACTGTCACTATTTGGACAACGTGGTCCATTTGTATTTCTGAATACAGCTTCACATTACCTAAACTCCTAAATCGAATTCAAGATCCAAATCTAATGTACCCCTCATAGTTATGTAATCTAAGAGAATCTTGCGGAATGTATAAAATTGTCCTCTAGGTTAGAAAGTCTAATAGAGAGACAAGCTACTTTCCAAGTCCTAACCATGCCGGCCAGAATGAAGTAAAAGTCAGTAGAGTTATGTCATTCGATTGAAACTTACGTCGTGTGAGCCCATTTGCTTTACCAAACTATAGTGTTTCTTGTGTGTTTTGTTGTATGATTTTCTCAGTCGTTGTGTTTGGTCATTGCATGCATGACTAGGACTAAACCAGACGCCAGAAGTTGATTATTCAAACACTGGATTATCGTATTTAACTGAAAGTTCAGAATTCGCTAACAATAGCGTTTAAATTGAAATTGATGCATGATTTGGACAGTATATATATGATTGCAAAAAATGTATGACAATGTAAGGGAATTATATGCCAAGTTCCGGATTTCTCTAGATTTCGTGCTATTTAGTGCTTTGGTCGGGGTAACTTAATTGTGCGTTGTTCTCCTGCATTATGTTATTTATGGCGCGACCTGTCACAGAGTAAAGATCTTTTAAGGCATATTCCCGAGATAAATTCTTTATAGTGCACTCCTCAACTTTGCCGATGGCTTGCTTGTAACGACACTTCTGCCTCAGCTAAGTTTCAGAAGAGCAATTTAGTGATGGAAAACAGGAGATGTTATTGGTAGCGCTGAGCATCATAGGATGGCGTTATGGTCTCCGTATGCTAAGCAGTTCAGTCGAAACTCTCCTTTTGCCCACCAACAAGACGCTGTCAAAACAAGCGGCAAAAACCCGATTCATAAAGCACATCAAAACAGACCGTAATTATTTATGTAGGGAGGTCGTACACGAAGGAAATTATTCACGGCACATGCCTTTGAATGCGACGGAGGCGGAACTAATGTTTGTTCATGAGATGCGCTACCCTGAATGTCATAGGGTTTAACTGCCTTCACAGTTACAGCCCTGGCTATTGATCAGTTCATGATGGACGAGTCTCTGCTGCACTGCTGCTGATGACAGTTAAATGGTTTTAATGGTCGCTGAAGACTGTTGTTGTATGTATGCGAGCATCATTACGCGCTTCATACGCTCCATGTAAAGTGTTAAGCCCACGCCGCTGCAAATGAATCACATGGTCGGGCATATCGTGCTCTACCTGCTCGCCTCGCTCGTAATGAGCACTATTTTTCATCAGTAAATTAGCGCGCATTAGATTTATGAGGTAACTGCTGTAGGACGCCGTTATCCTTAATTGCGCGAAGCGTTGGAAATTCGGTAAAACGCGCTACGGCGAACGTCTTAGCGAACTTTTGAAATTTATGTGTGAAATTTTTATTTCAATTCTTTATACTGATCTGCAATTGCAACTCAATGATTATTGTGGGATGTTTAGTTAAATAATATTGAATGCTTGTGAGGCACTCTCAGCAGACATCAGCTTCACGATTAAGGTGAAAGTAAATAAGATTTTTTGCCGCTGCTCACGGGAAAAAAATGAGTCGAACTCGAATTATTGTAGAAGAAAAATTAAGAAACGAATCATTAAAATTTATCACAAATAAAAGCGTTATGTATGAAAATGACAGAATTTGGAAATACTATTTTTACAGTTAATGGCGTTAATGTTAATAAGACAGTTCCTGTTACAACTGAAACGCGGTTCAATACATAAATAATAAATATGAAGAACGTAAAGAGCATTCATTAGAATTGGATAACAAATGAGGCTTAATTTTCATAAAACAAAGCAATTTCAGCAAGCAATACAGTCGGCAGCCTCCTCTTCATTACATGATATTCGATGATATACACTGCAGATCAGAAGATATAGGACGATTCATACACCCAAGAAGAAGCATAAAGCATATTTGCTGGACCTTATATACGCAGTGGCAGGTGTTGCAGTTGCGCGTCTGGGCGAGATAAATAAATACATGCTATCTTCTGTGGATTCTAAACAGTCCATTTGTAATCCACATGTGGCTTTAATAAATTTGAAGCGTGGCCAATATACGGAGGGGAGCTCGTCCTGCCACATGAACTTATTTGCGAAGCCTCGCGGATGAAGAATTTTTAAAGCTTCATATAGACTCCACGAGACGAATTTCACTGTTGGTTTTGTGCTGAAAAATTTACACAATAACAATTTTGTTCTTAATTTGAAAAACAATTATGGAATACGATGTGTTAAAACATAACTGGGTCGAGTCAATACACATTAGGAGTAAACAATTACTAGAAATTGTCCTTGAATCAACAATAACCAGTAATTACCCTCTGAATAATCAATTTCAAGCCATTACCCTATGAATGATCAATTAGCAGACATTATCTTAATTAAGAGTTGTCAGTTAACAAGCAATTAATTGCCCTAAGAACCATATAGTGCCACCGGAGTATGTCAACTATAACTAACCTTAATATTTTCAGACGACAAATAGCATGCATTGCGCGAGAATAACTATTGTTATTTCTCAGTTAAGTACGTATAGTTCGATGGAGGATGAATGACCGCGTGGAATTTATATTTTTTCCAATAAAAAATGAATTTCCTCTGAATAGAAATCCATTTGACTAAGGTCAGAGATATCAAACATTTAAATCTAAATTTTCGTAACGAATCCGCTCCCTAAAAATGGTAACGTGTTCCAACCAGACGATAAAGTGTGAATTTTATCTGACATAAAGTTTTTTGCAAATAAAAAATTGTTTCATTGAACAATATAACATGATATAAAGATCCGGTTTGAACGAACGAACAACGAAATGATTCCTTAATGCATCTGTAATTTGGCGTGATGATCGATCGCGAGCCCAGGTTTTAGTGCGTGTAATTGCCTTTGAAATTTTCATCTATGGCATCAACTCGCTCCGTTGACGAAGAATAAAGATACGCTGGCGCGGCATGTATAAGATAATAAAGATACGATGTGTAAGATGTATAAAGATATATGAAGATATATAAGATGTATAAAGATGGATAAGATGTGTAAGATGTATAAGATGTATAAAGATGTATAAGATATATAAAGATGGATAAGATATATAAGATGTATAAAGATAATAAAGATACGCCGGCACAGCGTGCAAGCTACACGCGCGGTTAACAACGTGCTTATTTTGAGACGTAATCGCCGAAAAAATAATAAATCATGCATTTGCCGTTTTCTTGGGACTTAACGAATGTGAGGGATTTAGAAACAGGCAAGCTCTCGCTGTGATTATCTAACCGGCTTTTTGCAAATAAATATTCTTTAGTTTATGTTGCATCAGTAATCCTCATCATTATCAGAGAATTTGAAACATTTAAAAACATATATTAACTTTGCTGAGACTGTAAAAAATTTGGCGAAAAATTAGTGCTTATTACATGCTGAACGCAAGTTCATGGGAAATTGACCAGTTCGAAACTACGTTTTTATCATCACCTACGCATATTTCAACTAAGGACCGTAGATCGTTTAAGTGAAAGATCTGCCAAGCTGAACCTGCGCCACATCGATCACAATCCTACAGCTGTCGCCTCCGTATTGAATCCGCTAATCGATGACTCGCGGACAATGCGATGCTGCGACAAACCTTCCTTTTATCACGTAATTCAAGTCCCCTATATTACGTGTATGTATGTCTGCCGCTAGTCGGTGTATCTCCTATATACATGGCCAGGCGTTCAACTAACACGACAAGAAACAAACCACTTTCTTCATCAAACGTATTTCTAAAGGATATTTTTTGCGTCAAAAACTCAATGCATCTTAACGGCTATTAGACGGCGATTTTGGCAACCTCTAACGCACTCTCGGAGTGACGTAAATCATGTCTAACACAAGCCTGCGACGTGTTCTGCTATAGAAAACTTGTCCTTTGCGACGCGCTCGGCCGCCTTTGAACAGATCAGATTCGTCCATTGAATGCTACTTATGCCATCGTAATCTTCAGTCAAACGCACTCACTCGTTTGGAAAATTGATGTTATTATAATAGGCACCTAACTATGAATCCAAATTGTATTTACGATCTGAGCTCGATGAAGTCAACCCTTAACTGATTTATTAAATGTTTTGCTTGCTGTAAGTTGGCATAAATGAAGATCACCATTGCGCACAATGCGACCAATTGTGATTTATTTTTTTAACTAGCACCTACAATAGTGAATTTATAATACATGTCACATTTCATAAAAATGAACAAATTATTGTTATCGTCTGCTACGGACCGTTTATTTAATCACTTCTTTTTCATACGCTTCAAAGAATTGTTTCTACTTGATTCATAACGCCAAACTGTTATTGGTAAACGATATATTAAAATGTTCTTTGAGTGAGAAGCAGTTGAAGCCAACTCTCAACATTTTCGTAAATAGTTTAAAGAACAAATGCTTTACATTCGTTCATCCGACGGTGTAAAATTAAAGAACGTGCATTTATTTATCCGACAGCGTTTTCTTAGAGAAAGTTAAATCTGTACATCCCACATGCTTTCATTTCAAGAGTCTATATAATGATTCTGCCACATTGCCTATTCAATGATTCGCTCTGCTGTTTTCAGTATAGTTGAGTATTGTTATATTGATGTTCTCGATATAGCTAACTGATAAATGATTTTTTTATGAAAAATTAATATGAAATACAATATTGAAAAAATGAAAAATATTATTATTATATTCCTTGAAACGGCAAATTAAGGGATTAAAAGAAATCAATAGCGGGACGAATCTGTGGCGAATATAATAAAGAAATTTCTAAAAATTCTAAATATCGGCTCTGAAAAAAAATTATATTACAAACAAATTTCATGGCGGACATAATATAAGATCATACATCATACCTTGGAAATATAATTCATCAATGCATATTCATTGATTGAAAATGAATTAAACTAAATTTAATTTCGCAGTGAGAACGTTTGAAATATTTTGAGCTACTATAATCTGATCAGATCAAAAACATTAACTTTAAGCTATTTGCAGTCAAGGTGCGAGATATGCAATGATTTGAAGGATGAGGCTAAACAATCTCATATATGATTATTAATGAATCATCTATTCATGTGATCATTTCTGCCATGCAGAAATTTCGGCTAATACCGATTAAGGGGAGAGTTCCATATTACTTTGATGCACGGATATTATTTTAATCAAATATCGCTATAAGATTTATATTCGCATGGGTATAACATGATATAATGATTAATTTTTTTTCGAGGATCATGATGGGCTTAACTGCAGCCTGAAAAATTGCCCTACTGCACGCGAACGCAGTACGTGATAACAATTATGATACCTACGATGACATCGAACTCAATATCAGTCGTATAGTCCAAAAATCGTAGTCAATATCAGTTGTTGTCAAGACAAATTGTAGTCAATATCAGTCGTAGTAAAAACATCGTATAGTCAATTTCAGTCCGATCTTTTACTGCATGATACCCCAGGCAATGGCCAGTTTTGCATGTATGTACAGAGTCAGTGGTCTGATATACAATCATTCACGCGCGTAATATTCAAGTAAAACACAGCGCATGGTCATCGAGTTGATGGTGCAGAGCGTGGCCGCCGCGGTTGGCCATGGGCACCAGTTTTGCATGTATATGAACTGAATAATAGGCTGTTACAGCAGTGCTCCTGGCCCAATACAGTAATAAGCGAACGATTATTTCAATAAGGCGCTCTACCGAAGCCAAAAAATCCCTCGACACGCCTTCGCTGAACCTCGAGGGCCACTCACCAGATCTTCTTTGTAAGGTTGTGGTCTATTGGCCGCGTTTGACGAGCAAATCCTTCCCTCGAGGCTGTGGGAGGTCCTGGGTCCTACAGGCGGGCCCTAGGCAGATGGGAGGGTCCTCGACCCCTTATGGGGACCAATAAGAGTTGTACAGGTATTCATGGTTTGCCTTGCAACGAACATCGCACCCAAAAAACCCTCAATAATGATCCGAGCTTCCTGTTAATGACCGTAATGGCTTTAATAAAACTGCCGGAGCTTCAACGAAAAATGATGTAATAAGGATGAACGTTTCATAAAAATGTCAGCATCTCAATTATACCAGAATGGAAGTGAAGCAGGGCCCGCGATAAAAGATATTTGAATCTTTTTGTGAGAGTTCCACAAGGCTCTCTCGCCAGTTGCTCTCTTTTTATACTCGAGCTTTGATTTCATTGGCACTTTTGTAAGAGGACCAAAGATTTTCAGAAGATCGGCTGCTATGTGAACACTTCTTTAGTGTGACTTATTCATGAGATATTTAATCATGATTTATTTAGAACTTAAAATGTTATATTTCTGAGATCATGTAATGAATTTTGACGAGTTGTTTTAAACTTAAATTGATGCATATTAGGGCATTATAATTTCTTTAAACTGAAAAAATAGATGTAAATTCAGTTGACTGTTGGGATTGAGAAGAAATTGTAAATTTTGCAGTTCAATAAACTTCGACCTATTTACTGTCAACAAAAAGTTTAGGAAAAGGTTACATTAGAAGTAGAAACCATTCATTAACTTGTTTTGGACAAAAAATAAATTTAAATAAGATTATTACGCGTAAATTTATCAAAGAATATTTTTCGTATAGTCCAACTACAACGACTGTCCATTAATCATTGCGATTTTCACGTGAGAAATCAATGTCCCGCACACGATGGCAACATTTGTACGCCAAGGTTGGCGCGAACACACGAGTTCGGTCGGCCGAGCTGTGCGGTGACGTTGCAAGCCAGCAGCGCACGCTCACGGTTTGTTCCCTTGTTTCCAATGTTCTGCTCGAGTTGCTTCGTTACCCACAATGCCGTCTGTGGGTGACGTTTCTCTGAAGAATGGTGCTCCTGCTCACGTGACGTCGTTCATTGCAAACAATCGCCGTGCGTCACCGCCACTCAAGAGCTCCAAAATATGGGGTTACTTTTGAAGAGGATAGGGTGAACTTTGTAGTCATGCGTGTTCTCACGTGAGACAGGAATCTTGAACTATTAAATTCGAAGAAATTCAGTTAATTTCCAGCGCACACAATATAGCGTAATAATTTTATACGGAACTTTTCTCTCTTAAATATTTTGCTTTGATTGTTATACTTCTATTATTTATTCGCAGTAATATTTCCTTCTCATCCGCTTCTATACTTCTATACGTCATACTTTAAAATAAGACTTCTATTATTTTTTCGCAATCATATTTCCTTCTCATCGACTTGAACTGTGCTAGCGATTACTGGAAGTTTCAATTAAAGTTTAGCTAGTACAGCTCCCTAAAGAGTTCCCTCGCACGCTAGGACTCCCAACAGTCGTTAAACTCTGCATGTTCTTTCCTGCGAGTCGCTTTCCGCTAAGTGTTTGAGACCGCTTAGCGCTTTGATTCTGGCGTTTAGGCAGCAATTAGCACTGCCTTCCTGGTCTCACAACAGGACAAAAGGCTTCTTGGTGGAGCTATGTCCTCTAAAGGCCTAAGGGATAGTCCCGGGGCCAAGGGATAACATTCCTTGTGGATATGTTCCAGTTGGCCTTAGACTGCATGGCGTATGGAAGAGGTTTTCGGCTGAGGTCCTCCAGGCCTGAGAGTGCAGCTTCCAACACCACCAACTCGAAGGGTTTACACAAAAATGAGGACTGGCACTCGACCGGAAAATTATTCCTAGAGAAGTTAATTTGAGCATCATAATGCCCGGCATTATGAGAACTTCTCTTGGGTGGAATTTGAGAAGAACTGGAAACTCACAGCAGTTATGAGACGACCGAGCAAAGGACCAACCAGTGGCGGGGAATTTAGGCGCAGAATTGTTGAATCTCAGCTCACCGTAAAACATTTGCCTCAGTGTGAACTCAATAGCATTCAATATTAATTGGCATTCAATGTCGTTGGCATTCAATATTAATTGAGCCTATACATAGCATGATTTTTAAAGGATCCAAATATACCAGCAAATTGGCATTGCGTTTTAGTTATTATGCATAACGAAAAATACTTTTCAATGAATGAATTGCATGCTCTTAGACTAAAAGGATTCATATTGAGAATCTTTCAAGTTTCAATATTGACTATTCCGCTTACTTAACTGAAGTGCAGCAAAACATAAACGGCTTACT
This sequence comes from Hyalella azteca, assembly GCF_000764305.2. Taxonomy (NCBI): domain Eukaryota; kingdom Metazoa; phylum Arthropoda; class Malacostraca; order Amphipoda; family Hyalellidae; genus Hyalella; species Hyalella azteca. The sequence continues at coordinate 113,487 of NW_025946787.1, read as the reverse complement.
AAATTACAGCCAAACTTCTCACATCCAAATTCATTCTCGAATATGAACGGTAGTCTTCAATATATATGTAATATTTGTATCTATGTATGTAGCACAACGAAACTCAATTGATTTCTGATTTGCATGTAATATTTGTATCTATGTATGTAGCACAACGAAACTCAATTGATTTCTGATTTGCATTAACTGTTGAGCGCAGCCGCCGCCCCTGCGAGGTCGCCTAATAACTCCAAGCAAAGGGTTTGACGACGCGCGCAGCAGGCGCGCCTTCTCGCGCAGAGCGAAGTGCGCCTGCTATATATTGTGCACACAGAAAATAAGTGGTACTTTGTCCAAATAAGGATACATTTTGTGCCCTTGTATGGGTTATCTCGGCCAGGTTTGGTCGGGCAAGAAGGCGGATTAGTACTAAGTCGGCTCGATATCTGTTCGAGGTTTGGGTGAAGAATGTGTGTCACTATTTATAGACATACTGTTTGGCCTATTCATTCTTTCTGATCGAGTGTACTTATGAGATCCTATAAAGTGTGTCGTATATTTCTGAAGGAATTTAGCTCCGGGTAATGGCATAGCTGTTATAGTTGCTCCATAAGAAACTTTAATACATATAATATGCATTATGAAAAACAAATTATACACACATATAAAAATATTTTTCTTAAAATTCCGTAATTTAGAATTATAGTTTTCCAAAGACGTGAACATGCCTCACTTAATGCACCGACCGCTTCTTTACCAGCTTTGCCTTGGGCCACATTAAACTGCCTGTAAAAATACCTTTGGAAATTCTGTTCAATTTTACATAATATATAACGATATTTACATGACATGACGATTCATAACTATACAAGGAAAGTTATTTTAAATAATATAACTCAGTACTCACTGCAGTGAGTGACAGAGAGCGCATTTTCTCGTCGACGAAAACGTGTAGTCACGGACGGACAGACAGACGGACGGACAGACGGACATGGCGAGCACAATAGTGCATTTTTTCCGTAAATGAGAAAGTGCGCTAAAAATGATACTATCAGCGCATACAAAGATTCCTTCGATGCCTCGAAATTATCACGGCACAGTTTGAATTAATGTTCATGTAGGCCTTAAAAGAGTGAAACAATAACTGCAAGTTTTTTGTGATTTTAAATGTTGTTCCGGTTACAAGTGATTCACTAATGATGTAATTGTTTCTTCTAAGTTTGTGAATTAAATGGGAAATTAATATCCATAGTGTCTGACATTTGTCGGCCGGAAGTAAGTAGAACGCTAATTGGCTGGCTACAATAACCTAAAAAGATTTTTGAACGTACATCGTGACAGAAATGTAGCTTCCCTGCAACATAATACAGCTAATTAATTTGAACTTACCGAAATAAAATCAAAACATTTAGTTCACAGCAAAGAATTTCGACAATTTTTCGAGAATCACATTCCACAAAAATATATTTCTAAGTAATAGTTTTGCAAATATGTTAAAAAGTATATTTGCAAGGTATCCTGATGGAGGCAGATCTGCTACATTGGAAGAGCAGTCGTCGGTAGTGGAGGATCCATTTGGTCTAGAAGGATGCCCCTCTATGACGGACCACTCTACGGAACTCTACCCTCCTCTTAAGAAATATTGTGAAAAGCTGATGGATTTCCATGAGGACGGCCTAACCCTCGCGGTCGTCTTCCACACACCAAAGTGGACTCATTGCCAGGGGTCTACAAGGGTGGTTCTCGAGCTCTCCGGATGCAATTCTTGAACCAACGACGCTGTATTGACATCCAATCTTCCAAGAAAGTTTTTAATGTCGATGTCATTTATTTGCATCGTTGCTCCCGTTCTCCAGCTTGTAATTTATTGATATAATAGAACTAAGGATGACTATACAAAGGTTAAACAATCACGAGATGAATGCAATTGGCTGCAGTCTTGCAGTGACCAAAACCAGCAAGAACAGCAATAATCGTCCGAGTACCGAGTTAGCTCTCCCTCTGAGCGCTCCTAAAAAGAAGCATGGTCGTCGAGCGCCCTTCTTGCCTGCAGCCAGGATTTATCTGGTCGAAATAGCTCTTCCGTTGTCACTTGCAGACGCTGCCACTGGTTTTATGTTTTGATATCTGCTATATAAACTGAAATGGAAAGTTTTTTTATTGGCGGATGACTGCGTCCAAAAGCTATATCTAACCGAGTTATTGAATTGGAAATGGTGAGGACTGTTTATCGACGAGTTCTTGGAGAACACTTCCAAATGTTACGATGTGATTACATGCAAGTGAAGAAGGACTATTGACGAAAAAAAGCAATTCTCTTCCCGTATGGAGATAGGAAGATGAGAAGGTGCAACGTTCGAGGATATCTGTCGTCCCTCTCTTTCACTTGTCACATCTTGCCTGGTCGTATCATGGAGAGGGCGATTTTTAGATATATATATATAGAGCTGCTCTGTGACGCATGAAAGAGGCTGCAGCAGCTGTAACTGATAATCTGCTTCTGCGTGCCGACATCGCGAGGCTCTCGATCCAATAAAAGCTGTCGATGACTTTATATTACGAAGCCAGTCACGACCATAGCAGGGCTATTCCCGATCCATGCATCTACTATAGGTTACTTGTCGTTGTTGCTTGATAGTTAATTAACGGTATTGTATGGTAGTTCAATTAACGGTACAATGGTGGTCAGTCACGACCATAGCAGGGCTATTCCAGATCCATGTCTACTATAGGTTACTTGCCATTGTTGCTTGACAGTTAATTAACGGTATTGTATGGTAGTTTAATTAAGGATACAATGGTGGTATTTATTTGAGGATTATATTTAATTTTTACGTAAAATGTACATTGCAAGGCGGTAAAAACTGTAAATCTTTCCTCCATGCTGGGCTAGTTTAATAATGTGTGCATTTTGCATATTAGCAGCAATGATACTATCTGGACTCGGTCAGTTTAGGAAGAAATATCGACTGAGTAATGCACAAATTTTAACAGTTTTACATATTTCACTGATTGCATTAATATGTCGTGTCGAAAGAGAATTGAATAATTATTGTTAGAGATCTTTGATTATTCGTAGATGTGAAGTAGAAGTTCAATTTTAGACATATTTTATATAAATCATTTGAGCATTATTTTAAAATAAGGGCTAAATAAACTTATTCATTTAGATTCTTTGTTCACTCACATTTTTCGAATTTAAAATTTAAAATTTTTCAGCAAGTTTGTTGTTATTCGTTGCATTTTAGTATGCTTTACAGGGTGAATTTTGGTCACGGAAACAAGGAATTCAGTCAAAATGTAAACATCGATTATTTTAATATAATATAGCGTTAAAATTTTTTAATGAAGTATACGGTAAATTAGGACACAATTTTTTCAAATTATTCAATAAATGATGCAGGTTTAGATAAGGAAAGTAATGAATTTCTACGTAAATGACACATGTCACAAAGGAATACTGAGTGAATATATAGTTTCAAAAGACGAGAATCGGGGTATATGACCTCGAGAAGGCCTAAAAAAATTAATCATTTTATGGTCCTGACTTATATGTTTATTTATGACTATTTATAAGAATTTTCCTTTTAAATATACCATACATAATATATGGTCATACAAATCGATACATAGAGCGTTCATCTCAGCATTGGTACGAATCTTCGAACAAGACGCGTATCTTCGACCGCGTCTTGCAAGCGCGAGCAATGTCTGCGTATAACTATATAGCGTGATGTCACCTGTCGCCACCGACATACATCTATAGCCTGCATTTGAATGCATTCGTACGCAGCGCCACCTGTGACAAGCGTGCGCACTAGAGCTGTCTCGCTCGAAGACGATCTTCACACGACAACTTTGCGGACTGTTACCATGTTGCTCATGTAACTGTTATTGGAATCATTTGGGATGCTACGTATACCGGTTGACAAGCCAGATGGAAAACTTGAGACGTTTCTGGTTCCTGACTCAATTCGTAGGATTCCCTTCAATTTCATGGATTTCATGATAAATGCAACAAAATTCAGACCATCAATCCAATAATATAGTGATAAATTAAACTAGGGATGTTGTACATATTGTTGTGTGTATTATCATGATGGCTGACAATAACCTATTGCACAATGAGCAAAAGTATGCTAGCGATGCAATATGTTGTGCTCAATGTCACTTAGAAGTACCTATTGTCAACATAACAACATAACATATATATGTCAGGAGACGTGATACCAAAGCTTGCGCATGCATAAATAAAGTTGAATAAATAAATAAAGCTGAAACGATGCAGGTGTGTATTTCGGTGTGAACTTACATTGTAGATTTGTTCGTTACAGAATTTCTAATAAATGTTCTGAATGACATAGGAAGCCAAATTATGCAGAAATAATGAATGGATACTGAAACGTATATTATAACAACTAGGCAATTTTATAATGGACATGCAAAAGGATGTAGGCTGACATACCATCGTGTCTCTGCAACTCGAGAGATCATTACAAGACTTACATTGTTAGAAATTTCCACATTCCTTAGGATCTAAATTTGATCTTTTTCTCCATGCCTATCGTTTGGCATGGGTTTGTAAATAGTAGAAGTTGGCTGAAAGACTTGGTGATGGAAACATCCGTTTGATTTTGCTCCGTAGGAGTGTATTAAGCCATTCCTTCCTAATTTCTGTATTTAAGTTTGAGTGATCACTCTTTGTTTTTCGTTTTATTTATTTTCGTTTATTATGCATGTTCGGGCTTTCTTTAATTAGGAAAGGACAGACTCCAGTGTTGAATTTGGGCTTTGCCTTTACTTGTGGCATGACCTCTTTGACTTTTGAGCTTCGGTTTTTTACTGAAAATAAATATTTGTTCCTAAACTCAACTTGTTAGTTAATTATTGGAGTCTGCCCTTTCTTTCTTCAACTATCACAATTTTCCTTTATATGGCCTCTTTACATGCCTCTTAAAGTTGCAGCTTAACCGCTTGGTGGCTAAAGATTTTAAGGTGGGTCCGAGGCTGTTATAGTGACATATTGCGTATTACAATTAGGCTCATAGAACTTATGATTTGATTACAAACAATCTAACGGCTATTTATTTGTTCTATTCGATAGAATAAATGTAAGTCCGGTGAGAACTAATCTTCGATCTTCTTTTTCAGGACTTTCAGCGACATTGTTTGCGATAGAAAGAACCTTCAGTATGTCATGGTATGTAAAACGTGTAAAGCTTTGCTTCTGCATGTGAATGTATTTGATTGAAACTTATTTGAGACATTGGAATACTACTACTATGATGCCGAATTGTAAAATTTATTAGATATTTTTTGCTTCTGCAGTTATGTTGGGCCGGGTTTATTCGTCGGCATAACGGCGATAACCGTTTTGTTTTGTTTTGTGAATGTGAATGAATTTGTCATGTTTTGTGAATATGTCTTCTTTCTCAAGCTTTGGACCAGTCATTTCTGAAATAAAAGTTTCATTTGTTTGCTGTTTTGTATTAAGCTAAACAACATATCATCGTGTCTCTGCTACTCGAGAGATCATTACCAGGCTTACTTATCATCGTGTCTCTGCTACTCGAGAGATCATTACAAGGCTTACATATCATCGTGTCTCTGCTACTCGAGACATCATTATAAGGCTTACATATCATCGTGTCTCTGCTACTCGAGACATCATTATGAGGCTTACATATCATCGTGTCTCTGCTAGTCAAAAGATCATTATGAGGCTGACATATCATCGTGTCTCTGCTACTCAAGAGATCATTATGAGGCTTACATATCATAGCGTCTCTGCTACTCGAGAGATCATTATGAGGCTTACATATCATCGTGTCTCTGCTAGTCAAAAGATCATTACAAGGCTTACATATCATCGTGTCTCTGCTACTCAAGAGATCATTATGAGGCTGACATATCATCGTGTCTCTGCTACTCGCAAGATTCCATTTGTTCGGAGCGTCCATCACTCAGCAAATATTGATGTCAATCACAACAGAACATCAGGTATTGAAGCCATCGATTGCTGCGGCAAAACTTTCGACGACTTAGACATGTTCTCAGCTTCCAGAGAAAAACTCTTGCGAATATTTTTACCATGAAATAGACATTATATCTTTTTTACATGTCAGAGGCTCACTGCAACAATAATCACGTGTTGAAATTATTGCAGTTTTCTATTATTTATTTGAAAAACAAATGATACATGAAATAATTTTTACTGTTTACACGCGATCATCATGTTGATGACTTGTGATTACCATGAGTATATCAACGTTACTCAACTCAACAATTTGAACATAACACTCATGTACCACACAGTAAATGTTCATGAACATGCGTATTATTTGATTAGCCAGTTTTAATTTTTGATAAGGAACAGCGCGCATCGTCATGAGTGAAGCTGCTGCTGACAGGCCAGCACCTCGGGAGCTGGCGTCAGGATTGATGGTGGCCTCTCTCCATGGCCTCCCTCGCTTTATTGTCCTCACGCTTCCCTCATTTGGCCTCGCTCATTTCAATCTAAAATGTGACATAATAATAATCAAATTAACAGTTGAACATCTTATTTTTATTGTTAGAATTGATTGCCTCTGTGATGATCCGTTTGTAAATATGAAATTGCAGTTAAGAAATAACCTGCTGTTTAACTAAATAGGCTTTTAGGAAAAAAATCTTGTTAAGCTTCATTCTACATTTGTTAATTTTTAGCGCAGTATTTATCAGCTACCGTATTTTTATAACGTCGAATAATTACTAATTAACCTTGTGTAATTGATAAGTATTGTTAACAAAATTTGAATTGCTTCGCTTCGATCATTAGCCCGAAATATTAATAGCCATATTAAATTGTCCATTATTTAGATATCAGTCATGTGTTCAGATTTTTTACCCGCATATTATTTAAATCTACATCTCTGCAAGAATAATAATACTACAAAAGGAGTGTTTCAACAATTTAATTCTCCTCGCTCTGCTGTTAGAAAAATAAGACCCTGCAATATCTGACAATGACTTTTTCATATATATCCTGATCAAAGATAAATCAAGCTGTAAAGTTTTTCACCGCTTATCCATGAATTGGGAAGTCATTAGATTATGCTTAAATAAACTCCATTAATGATATAATGAATCAGTTATAAATTAGTGCTCAATGGAGGTGATTTGTCCATTAATAGTTGAAATCAATCACTCCTGATGACGACATAAATATTGAATGAGAAAAATTCATGCTCGGGGGCGCAGCGAGTATTGCTCTGATCCAAGCCAATTATTTGAAATAATTTGTTTCATTGCATGAATGTTTGGTTCTGGGAAGACATACTGCTTTATCTCCATTTGCTTATCATCGTAAATTTTACAGATAACTTGGTTGATTTAGGAGGAATTTTCGTGATTTCAAAAATTTAATTATATTTTAATCGCAGCAAAGACTTAATTGTCATGGTTTCCAGTCTTAGGCTTTCGTATCCATGTTAAGTCGTCGTTCAGCTTTAATAAGTTTACCACGAAGTCTAAATTTACCGCGCTATATAACAGCACGCGTCGAATTGCTCTCGCGAATTGCCAACGGTTTTTTCGATAATGACTTCGATTATGAGACATAGATTAATCGCACATTGTGATCGATCCAGAACTGCAGTAGCCATGATTCGCCATGAATTCATTTGTCATCTCCATTTCGAACACAAACGGATGAAAAGTTTTCCGCCCAAATCTCTAAAAAGACCGCGGCTGATGGCTTGGGCTCGCCTGTTTCCATCAATCAAACCGACGTCACTCACGATTGGCGGCGCGTTCGTGTTGGAACTTGATGTGTTTTAACTCATACATTTCAATACGTGTTGAGTGTAAGTAGAAATGTTAATTGGTTAGAAATTAGTATTAAACTTATTTTTCCACACTAGTGACCTCAGAAATTAACCCCTAAATAGTATAGAAACTTTATGATCGAATAACATAGCTCTAGAATAATTTGTCTATTCCAGAAAATTCGTAATACGACTACAAATTTGTTGATTAAAAAGTTAAAATTTATTAGTGTTAAATAAATGTATCGATTTTTCTTGAAATAAATTATTTAATTTTTCGTGTCACTTAATTACCTCTTGCCCCAAGTTAGTAACAACCCGTGGAAGTGAGCGTTGAGATCCTTTCAATACATTTAATGCTGTAGAAATTATTTAATAAGGGAGACTTACTTGCTAGCTGAACTCAGATGAGCACAAAACTTTCGTTGCAATGATGAAATGATTAGATGTATCGAATATTTTCATGTTAATCCATGCTGTGCCCCAAGCCCCGACATGGAGCCCAGCTTCGTGTGTGTTCCATGTCTCGCTGCGGTGCAGTTCTGACGCCTATTGTAGCAGATTGGCTACGCCAGCGGTGATCCAATGGCCATACGCATCGGTCCACTATCGGATATCCATCAAGCGCTTGTTATTCAGCACTAGTTTTTAGACATCCTTCCCCTCGCGCCGGTCAAAAACCAGGCGAGCTCGTCAGATGGTGCAGCTCGATCAGGGCATATGTAGGAGTAATAACGCTTCTTCTATGCACACTTTTTTGTTGCCAAAATATAATGTGAGAGAAATTTTATTCATCAAACTTCGATTTATTCCGGTCTTTCATCTTCAAGATGACGTCAGCAATTTTTGCAGCCCATAGATTTGCTGTTTATATGCACCTCCTTGTAAATATGTCAACCTCGATTATGCATAGAAGTCATCGGATCGGATCAAGTCATCGGATGTCGTTCATTATTCATGTTGATTTTCAATACATCAACTGCAAGTGTTTAAACTCGTCGAACGTTTATATTTTGTTGTATATGAATAAAATGTTTGGATGGATCATGGCAAAATATAAATTTAATGATAAATTTCACCTTTGTTTCTATATTTCTTTAAACTGGATTCTGGATCACAGTTTGAAGATTATGTTCAATGTGTGTATGTGTGTGGTTAAAAAATACCCTACGAAATACAATCATTAGAATACCATAATAATTACATAAATTTTGTCATGTAGGTACTTGAAATGAAAACCATACAACTTCTCCCAGTCCAATTCATTATAGTTATAGTTTTTATAAATATTTTATCCTCAAATAACTTTATCTAGTTCAATCACTTTATTAGATCATTTAAATTTTTTGATCCTCAAATACGAGGATTGCCCAACTATCGAGTCCAATCTGTTATCTCGACTTAGATTTTTCGGAATCGAATCGCTTAGAAATTAAATCAATCCCCGACTTAGACTGTTGATGCATTTATCACTTGATTTTCTAAACATCCAAATTTTCAAAGCATCGAAATTTTCTAACATCGAAATTTTCTTAACATCGAAATTTTCTAAACATCGAAATTTTCCAAACATCGAAATTTTCCAAACATCGAAATTTTCTAAACATCAAAATTATCTAAACATCGAAATTTTCTAAACATCAAAATTTTCTAAACATCGATATTTTTTAAACATCGAAATTTCCTCGTACCATTCCTTGCTGCGTCTATGGATAAGTTAGAACATGGCTGAACCAGAGTAATAGTTCAAACATGGGTTAGAATTTCACCACTCATTAGAATGATTACAAATTCTCTCACGAACGGCATTGCGGATCTTGAAGTGAACAGAAGAAGCAGCGCTCCTACTGTATACATAGACTATAAACTCATAAAATGTAAATAAAGACAAATCCAAATACAAAAATTTGAAGATGAGCCTTACATTAACGTAGTTTTATCTAGGGCAAGCCATCACAGGTTTTTACGCATAGCCCAACTTAACAACAGATCTTAAGAAATAATCGGGAGTCGGCTAATAACCAGTGACAATAACCGCACGGGTCATAAAAAATCAAGAAATTGAAATCCGGGTACACAATTCTATTATAGTGACACAATCTATCTAATGCGTTCACAGTACAGTGTTATTTTAATTTCAAGTTCAATGCTTTACCGAATTGATTTGAAATCAAAATATCCGTTAAATTTTCGATAACGCGGATATTTTTCGTGAATGCCAAGTTTGGTTGTCGGGAAGATCGTGCTCAGTGGTGGCTGTGGTCGGCTAATTGGTCTCCTCGAAGCGTTGATATTCCGGGCACAAGTGGCGTGACAAACTGCGGCCACAGATGCACCCAGCGCGCCAATTTACGGCTCAATCAACAGCCAAAATGAAAGCGAATAATGGAGAAGTAAGAAGGCAGCTGCGCCGAAATTTCGCCCGCATGCACTTTATTGTTGTTCTTTTAAATGGATGGCACAATATTGCTCGAGGAGATCATAAAGAAGCAGCTTTGTCGAGGAACAGCTTCTGCAGCGCCTGATCCTCAAGCGCAATACTAAGGTCCTGGTGAACTGCTTAGCGGCTGTCGCGAGGCTCAAGTTGCTTACAAAAGTTCTGCAAATCCAGTGGACATTTAAATTGAGCTTCAGTAGCCAGTTCATCTCGATTAGTTTTGACTTTGATATATGTTACAAAAATAATTGTAGAAATAAATGTTTTCACTAACTCCTCTACCTAAAAAAATAAGTCGAATAATGTTCGTTGGTTTAAATTGCGTTTGCTGTTTGTCAGTTATATTGATATAATTTACTTCAGTTAATTTTTTTGTAAATAATCGTAGTTTTATGTAGGAATTATTAATGATTGCCTTGATTATAGACGTAAAATCAACTTCAATGATCGAACAGGAAAAAGTGCGTGAAATCTGTAAAAAAACTCTAAAAAGACGAGCAAGTTTCACATACCAATTGGGCACTGAAGGCTATACGAAGAAGAGGCTTTTGCCTGGAACTGCACGAGTTGTTTTCCTTCGTTTGAGAGCTGCAGCTTCGACAGGCCTAAAATAACACGATGTTCCTTTACCATAACACGGCTTATTCCACACATTTGATTTAATGACGACCTCAACCGCCGAAAGCTTCACCCTATCTTTTCTTATTGACTGGCCCCATTGTGGGCGCTTGCTCCACACAATCCCTGGATCTGCCCGCTCTATCGCAACATGTTTTGCTTCGTGCCATCGCCGACCATCCACAACAGAGCGTTTTTTTCTCCGATCGTATACGGCAATTATTGGAGACTATAAATGGCAAACGTTGACAGTAAATGACTCTTTATTTGTGGGAATGTTTTCTGAGATTTTGGCCGGGGAATACCTAGGGAGGTTAGCTCTGGAATGATGATCCAGAGAATTTGAATGAAACATTGCTTACGAAGTTAAGTTTCTTTTTACGAAAAAGTTCGGAAAAATACTTCTCCATTGCATTTCTGCTGGATTGTTTTCTAGTTATAGGTTGATTTTATATTTTGTCAAAAAAATTTTTGGCGAAATCAATTTCAAATTTCTAGTTCAATATCACTCAATGTTTTACTTAGTTGCTGGCTAGAAGTTCATTGTGAGAAGCTATATTTCTAGACATCATCTTCGTTATTCTCTGTATTCTTAGATACCCTCATCTTGATCATTTATAATGTAGATATTTTAATCATGATATATTAATAGAGACCTCCATCGTGATTAAGAGATTCAGTCATATATTGGAAAAGCCGCTAACATACGACAACTTCACCACCTAAATTTTTTTGGAAATAGGTTCCTTCGTACTTACATGAGTGGAACATTTATGTATTTTCAATTTTACTGACACTTTTTAATTGTATTGAAATTCCATGTAGTAAAATGCTCTCTTACTTCAATGATTTATCGAGGAAAGTGCATATACGAATAACCACGAACTAATCAGTGATCATGACCATGAGTCACGAATAAAAGAATATTATTCCGGATTATCACGAACTAAAAAGTAACAAGTGATTATGGATCACGAATAAATAAATATTCTTCCACATAACCATGAACAAAACAGCGATTACGAGTCACGAATAAACGAATATAAACGAATATTATTCCAGGTTTGATGGCATGAAGCGCAGCTGGGAGTTCCTTGCGAGCATCGAGTAACGGGCTGTGTGGCTGCAGTGATCCTGTTTATCCACGGGGCTTATATGGGCAGCTTTAAAAACATTCTTAATGCCCTGGCAAAACAGCCCTCGTCAATGCCGCTTCTCTGCACCACGTAACATGGCATTATTGTGCACTGGTGTCGTCTTGTATAGAGTTTCAGCGCAGCGGTTAGTAGCGCCATCTAGTGGGGAAGTGAACTATGCAACTTCGGTACGTCTTTTTGGTATTACCTTGATACCGTCATATTTCTTTAATAACCTTTAGAAACAATTAATCTAATAACAATTAATTAATAAATAATCGTTTTTGTTGTACTTTGGTTTAGTTACGTTAGCGGCAGGCGATCAGGAATCGCTTCAGATTGTTTAAGAAATATAATCTTTGCAATTGTAATGAGAGTTTGGTAGAAGTACGAATTCTAATCTTTATTTTAATATAATGGAGAAATAACCATCGGCCATTGGGTAGGGTTATAAGTGAGCTCGTTCATGATTCACCGTTCATTTTTAATAAGGGCTATGGTATTCGCGACATGCCTGCAGTAGAATATCAAGTGAGCATCTGAGCCCATCGCTTGTATCTCCTGCCCTGCATATTCATGCGGTGACCCGCGCCATCACAAACTCAATTAATACACTCATAGACAGGTCAAATGTAGGAGATTTTTTTCAAGATTCTTCTTGTGAATGCTTCTTGATTTCTAGTTAGTCTATAAACAGAAAACTATTATTCTCTAGCAATTTACATGAAGTTTTGACTATTGTAGTTCACAGCACTTAGGTCTTATATTATTTTAATTATATATGATTACGCACGTGAAGCAAATAATGATATTATGTTAGTTATGCGGGCGTTTATTTTAACCCTGGTTGTTGATAGTATTATAATTGTTAAAGCAAAGCAGCAATTACTGCTATTACAGTATTACATGTATCACATACATTATATTTATTACTCACTATAAGAGTCGCCGATGAACCATTTTTCTTCACCAAAATCGGACCACAAAAAATGTAATTGTAAAACTATAGTATATAATTTATTATAATATTTTTACGATTGCTTGAGTATGCGCAAGTAACAATTGGATCTCAAATAATTTTAATTTCCTTTATTCATCAATAAATGAGTTATTTTTTAGATATAGTTTTGCGGTCAAAATAGCACGACGCTCGCTTGCTCCACATGCACTGACCATTATTAATAATTTTTATTGAGATTCGGGATAAAATTTACAGGCAGTAAAGTGAAATAGAACATCCTTTTGTAAGAATTAAGATAATATCTGATGATCTTTTGCAATTTTCGCAGAGAGATAAATTAGAATGGTTTAATTAGGAATTTATTGCATGAAATACGTAGAAGCTTGACAGATTAGGATAGTAATGTCCAAAGTTAACGATCAATTGTATTTATATTCTTCATTTACAATTATTTACGTAATTGTGTGAATTATTCACGTAAAGGCCAAAATAAGCGGCATATCTTTAATAAGTAACATAATATTATGTTCGATAAATATATCAAATGCTTGATAATCAAGCAGACATGTCTGGCAAGTTTTGCATTAAATTTTGTCAAATTGCTTCTTAAACTATTAGTTGAATTTTGTTTGTGTAAACTATTGCATATGTGACATTTTTTGTTAGATTGAGTATGTTTCGCTTTAAACACATACAATATACATTGCTTAATTCTACTTCCATTTCGATAGATTTGCAGACTGAGAGACTGGAAAAACCATTCATAATTTCATCATGAATGAGGATTAGAGGTTTTCGTTAGAGGTCCATTTTTAAACAAAAACAGAAAAATATAACACACCTAAATTTCAATATATAAATTAATATCCTTTCCTAATACATAACGAATTGTTACTCATTTTGGATTTGAGCATAAATGTCGATGAATTTATTTCGGTACTCTTATCAATTTCAATAATGATTTTTTTAATTGAAATGTCAAAATTTTCAGACTCCTAAAGATCAACGAATTATCAATAAATTGATAATATCAACGCGTCGTTAACAAAGTAGTAATGAACCGTAAATTGTCATTTTTAATTTTAATTGTCGAGTTCATTCTCATAGGCAATTAAATAAGAATTTTAAAACGCATCATCATGCAATGTAATTCTCAGTTTATAAATGTTCAGGGAATTTTAAATAATGAAAATGAACCGAGAAAATGTATAAATTAATTCGCAGGATTGCTTTAAGCTAAGTCTCTGAGCAATGTCTGTGAGAGAATAAAAATCACTCCTGATTTTTTTGTCATTCAGCGATTTTTCCAAAAATTCATTTCATGGATGTTAACAATATAAACAACTGAGTTGAATAGTATTTTAAGATTGACAGTCGTTCTTATCTCAAATACGTAGATATTTCAAAATATTTATAGACAACACTAGTTGGCTGTCTCTAGATTATTGCATTAAACATTTGTCTTGCAGACACCAAGAAGCGAGCTCTGAGAAGACCATCAGTCTCCCTCTGAGTCTTCGTTATGTGATGCCGTCATGTCGTCTGTAACGTTAATGTCTTCATCGTCAGAGAAGGAGGCTTCAGCGAGCGCGTGGCCTGCGTGGTCGGTCCTAAAGCCGCTGCTGAAGGCCGTAAGTCCATTGCCTGCGGTGCTGCTGCCGCCAACGAATGCTTCTCCTCCTCCCAACGTGGACAAGTTTTTGATTAAAAGCTTGGGTGAACTAGACGAAGATTGTGCGTTACTTCTACCGCCCCCGGAGCTGGAGTCTGAGGAACGACTTACGACGTGCGATAGCGAGAGTTGCGATGCTGTAATAAGCGATTCAATGGGCTCCCGTGGAGCTGAACATTCAACTTCGCTTTCCTCGGTGTATGTTGCTATGTCGCTCTCGAATTCACTTGTTCCTGCAGGAGTACTGCGATCCTCGTCGTCTCCCATATCTTCCACATCCTCTTGCTCACCCGACCTTTGTGCGTCAGAACTTACGAATGACTCACTAACGTCTGATAGGTCAGGGTTGGGATTATTTTTGTTGGGTAGAGTTTGTTCGCGTGAACCTCCAGTGGCCAGGAGCTCTCGTTCTTTACTATTGCGCCACTTCATGCGGCGGTTCTGAAACCATATTTTGACCTGAAATAAAAGATGAATTCGTTAGTAGCTCCACACATAAAAAGCACAAATTAAACAAATTTATTATAGAGGAACATGATAGGCTGCTATTTTAAAAATGATTTACTCTGTACAAAATTCCATTTCAATTCATAGGACCAAATTCTTAGCTGAACTAAACCATAGGAATTAGGTGCACATTTCTATTAAAGCGCTACCATTGTTCGTAGCCCACTGTCCCATTTAAAATTAAAGAAGTTACACAGAGATGCGCAGGTTTCTGTCGTGCGTAATTATGCAATTATTGCTTATTTAATGCAGGAACACAACAATTAAAGTAACAACAAACATGTCTATCGAACGAATATACGATCTGAAGCATAAGCCTCGATTTATCTAAGAGTTCATTAATTGGCGTGTTTTATGTTGCGCACATACGTACGCCCCAATTACGGAACAATTGACACCCAATTCATATTGACGGCAGTCGGTTGCTCATTTTCAGAAACAAACAACAAATGACACGTTATGCTTGGTGAAATTATTTAACTTTCACTGTTTTTGTATTCATGCATAAACTCTAACAACATAGAATTTTCTATTGAATTCTATTCGACTCGGTCGCATCTTGTTTTTCTCTTGACTGTTATTTTCCACAACCGCTCACTTCCGTTTCTCCGAGCCGTCCTCACTGCCGCCCTATGGCCGCCCCCACCGCTACCCCACCGTTGCCATACCGTCGCCCTACAGCCGCCCCACCGCCGCCCCACCGCCGCCCCACCGCCGCCCCACGGCCGACCCACCGCCGGCGCGTAATATATCGCGCGCGTGAGCGATGGAGCAGCGCAAGCTGACGACGTCGGGGGAGCGTCAGCTGGACACTCAGCACCGTGCTGACGCCAGCTCCTGGGCCGTGGTTGTTGAAGCATAACAGACGCGGCTTCAGCGAACGATATGGATATATTTACGTAAGAAATAACAACTGCTAGAAAAATAACAGCGAACAATAGTGTATACGGCAATAGAGTCTACCAGAAAAAGAAAAATTTAAGCAATGGTTGGCGACGTAGAAACAGCTTTAAGATGTGGCAAACAGCAGCATAGAGTGCAAACAGAAACAGCTGTAAGACGCGGCAAACAGCAGCATGAAGTGCAGACAGAAACAGCTGTAAGATGCGGCAAACAGCAGCATAAAGTGCAAACAGAAACAGCTGTAAGACGCGGCAAACAGCAGCGTGAAGTGCAAACAGAAACAGCTATAAGACGCGGCAAACAGCAGCATGAAGTGCTAACAGAAACAGCTGTAACACGCGGCAAATAGCAGCATAAAGTGCAAACAGAAACAGCTGTAACACGCGGCAAACAACAGCATAAAGTGCAAACAGAAATAGCTGTAAGACGCGACAAACAGCAGCACGCAATGCAAACAGAAACAGCTGTAAGATATCTGGAAAGAGCAGAACAGAATGAAAGCAGAAACGGCTGTAAGACGCGGCTAATATACGCAAGAAATTTGCACACCGCAGTAAGATGTTTATATGGGTATCAACATTGGCAGAAGTATCGGTATCAAAATTCACAGAGGCATCGGTATCATCACCAACAGCAGTATTGGTGCCAAAAGCAACAGCAGCATCGGCACCATGGAATAGCAGCAGCAGCATTGATATCAAGAGCAGCAGCGGCAGCGTCAGCTCCATCAACAGCAGCAGCATGGGCACCTACAGCAGTAACAGCAGCGTTGGCCCCACTAACAGCAGCAGCGGCAGCAGCAGCATCGGTACCAACAGCACCAGCAGCAGCAGCGTCGGTCTCACCAACATCAGCACCATCAGCACCAATAGCAGCAGCAGCACTGGTGTCAAGAGCAGTAGTAGCGTCGGCCCCACAAATAGCAGCAGCAGCACCGGCACCAACAGCAGCAACAGCATCGGTATCAAAAACAGCAACAGCGTCGGTCCCACCAACAGCAGCATCGGTACCAACAGCAGCAGCAGCATTGGTACTAATAGCGGCAGCACCATCTGCCCCACAAACAGCAGCAACAGCGTCGGTCCCACTAACAGCAGCAGCAGCAGCATCGGCACCAACAGCATCGGCTCCAACAGCAGCAGCAACAGCAGCAGCATCGGCAGCGGCAATCAATATGCTGCAGACGTGGCGCGGCCCGTCGCCGCTATGATAAACGGAGTGATATCGAACTAATACGACCGTAACGGGCCACTCAATGCGATCGTCGGTAACGGTTCCTGTCGTCGATAGCGGCTTAGCCAATAACTTCTCGACAGGAATAAGGCTGTAATGCATAATGCATTAACTTATGATTCCAGTAATTATAGAAAACTAGCATGTACTAATAAAATCTACGCTACACCAAAACAGACAATCGAAGTGAGTGACAGATTCCCTCAGAAATCTCGAAGGCTACCTAGAGTAAGTGCCAAGGTATGATCACGACAAATTGTATCTTCGTGGCCTGATTTTCTGTAAATTACCGGATTTCTCGAAACAGCAGAACGAAAATATGCTAATTTCTCAGGGCAGTTAGCTTCATGTACAATCATGAGTTGTGAAGATTTATAGTCCACAGAAATTAAAATTCAGGAATTCAGGAATGTGGGTAAACTCCACACAGTCCACGTAACAGTAGAAAAAAGGTAACTCGAGACTAGCAGACTAAAGGAAAGTGCTTTAGAAAGGCAAAGGCGTGAAGTAAAATTTGAATTGCCGGCAGAAATGCTAGATAATTAATTTCTAATGTCATTCCATAATAATAATAAGCCAACGACGCAATGACGATTTTTTTTCGTTTGTAACATAATACTGTCAGAAAAGAATTCTTTTCCTCACTATGAAAGTTTTTCAGTCAATGAATCAGTAACGTATGCTTACACTTGAAATTAAAATCAAGAAATTATAAAAAAACGTATTTAATTCTGATTGTTTAAATGAAATTCGGGATATGGATGATATGGTAGAGTCATATCAGACGGCGATTAAGTTCATCAGAACGAGTTTAACTTCAATTAAAAATTTTTACAATGTAGAGGATCTCTTAGATAATAATCGGCGTTCCATTAAATTTTGGATCTGGATATTAAATGCATCAGGCAGCAAACCATATTAGTAGTTGTAATAATCACAAACGCGACTTAAAATTCTATTAAACCTGCAAAAACATTATAGGAGACCTTCCAGATTTTAATCGGCATTCCATTATATTTGGGGTCTGGATGAGGCGGCAATCAAGGCAATCGCGTGCAGTTGTGCCTGAGGGGTGAAGAGTCACCCGCGCGCCTGTGTCTGGCAGATCACGTGCGGCCACCCCTGCCCTGATCTGCCTTAAGCCGCCCTCCCTCATCGGCAGCGCCACTTCAACGCTCCACTTCCTTTACAAATATCCCACTTATTGCTTCCCAAAATATGAACCTAAATTCAGCATGCGTAATGCCCACAAATCTACTAGTAATCATTTATTGTTGGCTTTAAAATTTTTTGGATTCGTGTTTGGTGTCATACACGTAGTGAAAGTTACTTGTTAATAAAATATAGGTTTCTGTTCGGGTAGTTAAATATGGCGAATCGAAATTTTATAATTTTTAAATTCCTGCGATTCAACCTTGTTAAATTTCTCTTCAATTTTCTAATCATTAATTCTATATAGTTGAACCAGGTGCACTAGAACTTTTGTACACAATGTTTGAAATCCTCACGTTATTTATTTTTTAGATAGAGATCGTGGCGTTTTCATCTGAAGTATTTGTAATTCAAGATGTGTTCAGATCTGTTCCACATATTATTAAAGAACTGTATATTATTTTTATTTTCCGTCAAACAGACCATTAAATAATGCTTTATTTGGTTGCTTATTCGTCAAACAGCTAATTAATGAAAATTTTTTATACTCATCTGTCCAACATCTCAGTACAGAACACTACATTTATTGGCTCATCAGTCACCAGCTCATTAAATATCAGTTTATTTATTGGTTTATCCCGATAATCGCTCAGTAAAGAACAGTTTATTTATCTGCCTATCGATTTACAGTTTCGGTTAACTTATGATTAAATTGAGGTGTGCTGTCATTGCGACGATTAGACAAATTTAATTTCTTAATATTTTTTCAATCCTTAATTTCATATCAATTTAGACACGCAAAATGTGGCGCAGATTTTCATCCCGTATCATGTAAAGGAATGGAAGGTCGGAGAATGAAAGCGTAACTAAAAATAACTTTACTAACACCAATAAATAAATGATTACAAGTTTTTTCAACGGGAATTTTATAAATCAGGGCGAGTTTTGAAAGTATGGCCCCTGCAAAAGTCTTAAAGAAGCCACGTTTAAATTTCAAGTCTGATAAGTTAAATTCTACGAGCAGACCAACTCGATCAGAGGTTGATATTTTGCTGACATGTTGGGAGTTTTAAGCGAATAATGAACAATTTGTTAATACTAGATGGTTTTAAACCTATTATGTATCGTTAATACATAAGATTAATATTTTTCAAAGTTGATATAAAATAAAAACCATTCAATCGGTTTATTCCATGGTAAACAAATTGATTATATTTCGGGCTATTTGATGCAACGAAATGATCTCCTCATTCTTGCAACTAAAAAAATTATTAATTTATCAAGAGAAACATTTAACATGACAAACTCTCTTACCTTTAAGCCTTCTCTTATTTTTCCTAAAGCCTATTTTATTATTGAAGAAATTATACGATGACATTTCGCCGCAAGCTGCAACACTTTATAAGTGATTCCAATCCAATCACATTGAAAAGGGTTAACAATGGTATTGCTAATCTTCGTTGTTAATCAAAGGTTACAATTAGAAATTTTCCAACTAACAGCAATCACATGAGCTTGTTGCTTCTAAAAATCTGGCACATTTTTGAGTTACGATTTGACGTCAATCTCGTCAGCATTGCAAAGTTGATACAACTAATTTAGACGGCTCTCCTCAAGCCTTTGCAACAGTTTTCATAATTTGACATTTATCGAGCCTCTGAAACATTGATCTCGGTCTTATATATGACACCAGTAATACGAATCCCGTCATTCCTGCCTCATTTTCTATCAACAAATATAATCTCATCAGAACAAGTTATACTATAATACCGATGTGGCGTATAGATCGACCACACATCGAGTTTTTATTTGATACGCGCGATTTTTCGACACCAGCAGCTGGCAATCAAGCTTGTCCAACAGTTTTTAGACGGCTTTTCTTTCGAAGGCGAGCTGATCACGCGTACAGGAGATATTTTTAATATGATCACATTGCAGGTGGCATTGTATTGGCCATCAGGATCGAGCATTTCATGATCGGACACTGGATTTCTTTGAAGAGAGATTCGGATATATTAACATAACATTTTGAATCCATTCAAGACAAATGTATGCCCATCGGAAATTTAACAGCAGTTTAGCATAAAAAAATGTTTAGGCAATTTCTCCACTCATGTTTTAATTTGTATCACTAGGGTGCGAACGTCGCTACATTGAAAATCATTCGGATATTCATCTTGATCACCGTCAGTGCAACAACCATCACCATCAGACAACCTCCATATTAAACATTATCGGTCTTGTGATATCACTCACTTTCACCATTAAAAATGCTGCTCTCATCACCCTAAACACCATCATTATAGCGACCTCATCAGTAGCATTATTATTAGAACATTATAATTTGCAGCAGACACCCTCCACAATATTGACTATAAAGTCCCTTCACCAACCACCATTACCACCGTCATTCATAACAATCACCACTTTAACCACCGTCATGACAATAACCACCACTTTAATTAAGTACCATCATCATATCACTAACCACCTCTTTACCCATCATCATAATACCAGCCATCGTTTTAACAACCATCAAATCAACAACCACCACTTTATTCACCTTCACAACACCAACCACCGTTTTAACTACCATCGTACTATCAACCGCCACTTTAACTACCATCGTACTATCAACCGCCACTTTAACTACCATCGTACTATCAACCGCCACTTTAACCACCGTCGACGCGGCTCTGCCCCAGCGCCGGCTCTGTGCCGCCCCAGCGCCGGCCACTACATATTCAGTGCCATCGATCCCAGTGTTGTGCAGATGACTTCAATGGAACTAAAAGATAGACGCCCGAGCTGGTGGTGCCTATGATGGTGGTCGTCGTGTTGGGGTAATAAAGATAACAAACGGGGAAATATTGCGTGCGCTGCAATTTTCCCCTTGAGTAAACTTTGTGGTAAAACATTGAATCTGGATTGAAGCAGACACGAGATACGTTGCAAGATTACGTACCGCGTGAAAGTCGCAAGAGATTAAGGCTTTGTATTTATTAATATAATTATTGGGAATGAGCGATAGCTTAGGTGAATAATGAAAGCTGCGTCTGTGACTGGCTGAGTGCATTACGGTTGTGGAAACATGCGAGAGGGAAATTATGACGTCGAGCGAACAATTGTGCTCGCGAATACGCTCTGAACTGCTAAAAATTTTCATGCTAAACCAAAATTTAAAGTGAAATGCTACATTAAATTTTTTGAAAATATTCTTTCTTAAATATCGAGAGGATTTAAATGATGCTCGAATTATATCCAAACCGAGAGGAGTGACCATGTAGATTACTTTAATTTCGCGGTTAAAATGAATTAAACTTGAATTTTGAATTAAATTGCGTATACCTGAAAATTCACATAGAGAGGTAGTTCTGACAAATCCTTGTCAGATTACTTAGTATTAGGCTGAAAATATTATCACGATGTAAAAAATTACCAACTCAAAATAGTTCATTCCCGGAAGTGTTTGCGTGCCGCCTTGATCGCCCCTGAGCACCACTGGGGAGACCTACCGAATTTTGAGAACCAATGGCCAAGAGAAACTGATCTAACACTTACATAGTGTATTGCCATTCGTTATCATACACTCCTTAATTTTGGTAATAAATTTGGTATAATTTCAAGTGTAAAGTACTTAAAATAAAATCGTTCTCAACTAATTATCAATACCAAGAATTTTCGTTCTAGGGTAGCTTAAAAATTCTGTTGCATCAATTTTTTTATGCCCACAGATTCTGAATCTAATAGATATATTTTCGTGTGCAACGTTAACTTAAACAATTAGTGTGTGAGCTCTCACCTGAGAATCTTTAAGTCCGAGTTTTTCAGCGAGCTTCTTGCGATCAGGTTTACTGATGTATTTCTGTAGCTGGAACCTGTCCTCGAGCCCCTTCCTCTGGAAGTCGCTGAAGACGGCGCGGCGCAGCATCCCGCGACGGGGCTTGCCACGCACACCCACGCCCATCGCGGCCCAGGGGAAGCTGCTCGGTAGTGGCACCCCTGCCATGCAACCCCCCATGCTCGTGTAAACTAAGAGCACGGGCCAATGCCATATTTTAATTTAGATTTACGAAGTGCATTCGATTATATCCTCAATATTTTATATTCATTCAAGTATTGGATAGGATGTTCGTGTAAACTAAGAGCACGGGCCAATGCCATATTTTAATTTAGATTTACTGAGTGCATGCGAGTATATATTCAATATGTTATGTTATTCCGGGTATTGGATAGGATGCTCGTGTAAACTAAGAGCACGGGCCAATTACATATTTTAATTTGAATTAACGGAGTGCATATGAGTATACTGTATATTCAATTTTTATGTTATTTCAGTTATTGGATATAGTTTGCCCGAGCATCCTATAAAGCACGGGTCAATTCCATATTTTAATTTGAATTTACGGAGTGCTTGCGATTATATATTCAATATTTTATGTTATTTCAGGTGTTGGATAGGATGCTCGGGCAGACTAAGAGCACGGGCCAATTCTGCATTTTAATCGGAATTTGCAGAGTACATGGTAATCATAATATATACCAGATATTGTATTATTATAGATATTAGCTATATTATTTTCCAAATAATTATTTATGGATAAAATTATATATTAGGGAGAGATTTTTTGATTACATATTAAGAATTAAGAATGTGTTACTTTTTATTGTGGATATTTAATGAACTTCGAACTTGCTGAGTGAAATACCGTATTTTAATTATGTCAGATCCGGGTGTGAATGGGGATGATTATCCTAAACGAATAATCAATTAAATAATCAATTAATAAATAATAATAAATAATAAATAATGAAAAACATAATCTAAATGATTATGTGTTATATTAGAACTAAAAAATCAAAGCCTCAAACGTAATACAAGGAACAATTATTCCAATTGGGACTCAAGTCCAGAGAATAGTTCTTGTGAAAATATTTAGCGGGGCAGAGATGGTACAATTAAGTGCAGTGTTATCTAAAAAACAAGAATTCGACGATAAAACGTGAAGAAAGGAACTAAAAGAGACATAAGCTACTGCGAAAAAAGGTGTTTTTGATTTTTAAATTTGATTCACCAAATGAAGATTATTAATAAGAATTTCGAAATAAGTAGTTATTTGTGAGACGCTAATTGAATATAAAATACGAGAAGAGTACAAATCGCTCATTGTAACGAAAATTGATATAAAGAGAATATAAAGAGACACCAGTTAAATATAAATAAATAAAAAATAAAGTACCTAAAAATTATTTTCAAACAAGGCCCCTCAGCGCTGTGATAAAGAAATGAATTAAGAAAGTGAAACACGTGAAGAAGCAAAAATATTACGAATGCAATCCTGCGTCTCACCGTTGAGGTAGGGAGGTCGACATGCCAGCAGGGGCTGCAGGGGAGAGTGTAGCAGGGGACGCGGTCTGGCCAGCGGTGGGGGACCTAGGCTGAGATGGGGACGGTCTAGCAGGCCCCCGGCACATGAGGTCGTCACCACAAGACCTCCCCCACCTATCATTGGTCCTCCTCCTTCTGTTGGGGAATGATTTAAGTGTGAGAATCAACCCCCAAATATCGAGTGTAACCCCCACGCATTATTGGAGCTATTCCTCCTGTTGAGGGGATGATTAGATTGCGATTATTAACCCCCTAATATCGGATGCATTATGCCACAAAAATTACTTTTACAAAAAAAGATATTGCCTGAAATATTCGAGACCGTCAAGTGAACTGCGTTGGCAGTTGCCGCGGCAGAACAAGTCAATTAATTGGTACCAGTGTACCGAATTAGTGTCATGTGTACTAATTAGGGTACTAATTTGGCATCAGTGTACCAAATTAGTGTATTGTGTACTAATTGGTGAACTAATTTGGCACCAGTGTACCAAATTATATAGTGTACTGTGAATGTTCCAAAGTGTATTAGAAATTTCTTTAATATCATAAACATAGCAATATTACAGGAATAGTTGCTATTGAGGAAAAAATGCTATAAAAATTCTCTAGATGTACAATATTGGCCAACCATTGAATCTATAAAATCGTAACGCTCAAAGCTCCTACATTGCAGCAAATTCCCATAAGAGCAATGGAGGTCAGATGGAGCTTTTGTTTTGAGAAAGAAAGATACTCCAGTACTACACAAAGTTTAGAGGCCTGAAGTTATTGTATCCGAGCGATTGCTGAGTTCGATCCATTTGTCTTACTTAGATTAAGAGACACTCTACCGGTGCACAATAAGAGCATTCATTAATGATACGGATACGTAGAGATTTCCTGGCAGTGATATAGAGACGTGGTGATATCCCAGCAGTAGTTACAGATGTTATGGTTAATTATACTTAATTATGGATGCTTAGAGATACTCTATATATTGTAGGAGTGATATGGATATCATTGGAGACCCCAGCAGCCCTAATGGAAACTATAGATGATCTCGCAGTGATATGGATACTTAGAGAAACCCTAATTTAGATATGGAGAATTAGATGTCCCAGCAATAATGTTGAGAGCTGGAAGCGTGCCATCACTGCCATGATGATCTAATGATACTACAGCAATGCTACAGGGAGTCAAATGAGTGCCAGCAATATTATTGAAACCGATGCTCTACGCAGGCCCAGCGTGGTGAAAAGCAGGGCTCAGCGCCTCTCCGGGCTGGGCCCAGTGGCGCTCAGAGTTGGGCCCAGTGGCGCTAGGAGCTGAGCTTAGTGGCGCTTAGAGCTGGGCCCAGTGGCGCTCATAACTGGGCCCAGTGCCGCTCAGGTCTGGGCCCAGTGTGGCCCAGAGCTGGGCCCGGAAGGCACTTGGCGAGAGCGGTAATTGGCTTGAGTGGCAGCGAGCGGTCCGCTTAATTAGCGACCACAGGCCTGACGCAGGAGCTGTCACCGACACCCATGCGGGAGGGTGGGTGAGGTGGGCAACCTCGTGCTACGCGCTGCTCATTGTTAGCGGTCATTTGTTCGATGATGACTTCGGGGGTAACTCAATCAAGAATTATTGATCGTAGCTCAGGCGGTAAACATACTTTCGCGACCAGAGTTCGCTGTTTGCACAATGTATTGTTATTAAGTCACGTGTTCTATGTCCGCATTGTTGACAGACGTTTATATTAATGTACAACTGATATTTGACTGTGGTCAAATATCTATAGATTTGATGGCAATTGAAGTCTTTCTTTGCCAAAGTTGTAAATGACCGGAAAATTGGTCTCAAAAATGGAACTGAACAAAATCGGCTGCTTCTTGAGCAACAGCCAAATGCATAAATAATTTTCGAATATGTTTTATAGAACAACAAATCAAATAAATAGTTGAACTCAATATTGAGCATTCTTTTGGACGCTTCAATTTATTTTTTTTTCGAATGAATTAATTTGAAATTCCGTATTAAATATAGAGATTAAATACAGATACCTTTTCATGTGTCTTTCATCAGTTTGGTAAATACATTAGTATTCATTCGTGGCTTTTCTGTAAATTATTTAGTCAATTGTAAATTATATGGGCAAGTGTCATGTATCTTTTAAAGGAGCGTGGAAACTGGAAAACATATAGAATATGCTAACTTTATTCTTAATCTTCGTTGCGGAATCGAAAAGTTTTTTTTTAAATTACAGGGAACGATGTGACACGAACCATTTTTGAAGTGTTGAACCTTATTACATAAGAAAATGAACCACTTTCTTGTTATACAACTTATTGATATAAAAGAAAAGCATGGGAACAAGGTGCTTATTGAAGGAAAATTCAAATTGATGAACGTAACCTTGAGTATCACAGATAGATACTCTAAATAATAGAAAAAATCTATCTAAATAATAGATAGATACTCTACTAAAATAGAAACTTTCTAATGATCTGTCTCGAAAATTCATCAGTATATTTGGTGTACAGTCAAAACGAGGCGCAAGTGAAAATGAGATTAAATTTAACCAGGCTATAGATCCTCAAGTTTTACATTCACAGAATTTTTTTAGAATAATTTTTGAGAACCTTAAGAAAATATTTCTAACGTAAATTTGTGTGAGCGAGGGTTGCACAAACTAAACGTTTCCCCTCTCAAGGAATCTCGAAGGCTGCGGAGGGCGCAGCTAATCTGCGTCGAGGCTTTCCCCCCTGCAAGAACAATCGCTGGCCGACGATAACACGGCGATTATTTCACATTAAATGATGTTATCAGACCCCAAAAACGAGGCGGGGAGATAGTGGCGACAAATAAATTGTTGAAGAATTTAACAAACTTTAAAAGCCAATTCTTTTTGCTCATTGGAAGATTTCAATGAATTTAGGTGCATGCAAAAGTTTCAATCTTAATATGTGTAGTAATGCAGAAATAAGACGATAAAAAGTATCAATTTTTAGTAACATTTCAGTATCATGATAAAAATGGTAACGGTCAGAAGTTAACGGGAAATAAACCAGAAACAATTATTATTCGAATGGAAGTGTGAAAGATACGCTGCAAATTAGGAAGAACAGCAACATAATAGTTAGTAATAATGTTCATAATAAATTATTTTCATGATGTTGACGTATTGTTTCATTGTTATCGATGCGCTGAGCAGCATTCATCCGAGGACATCTACGATTAACGCGAAAAAGTAATTCGAGAAGTATTCCAATTCAAAAAATTTTATAAAAAAACTGAAATAAAAGCTCTTACTCAAGTCGAAATTAAGTCCAAAATTTTGATAGTGCACCCCTATATTGCTCAGTAATTAAAGACGCAGCGATGTTGTTCTTCAATTAAATTATAAAATATAAAGAAGGAAGTCCCTACGCTAGCGACTTAAAAAATGTGATTTCTTCAAGTATCGTAGCTTATATATATTGAAATCCATAGTAGAGACAATATGAAAACGCAATTAAATCCTGAATTTTCGGAAAGCTAATGAATTTTATATTTTTAATGTTGAAGGTTGAAAAACAAATCCTAAATTCTGATCTAACGAAGATCAGGATTTTGGATTTGTTATGTATAATTTTCATTCCGGATGTAATGGAGTTTAAAAATTTTATTTCGTGACTTTACTCGAAATATTCAAGCACATGAACATCAAGATGATTTTCACAATTTATGACGATAGACAAAGTAAAATAATAGAATTAAACTATATTACAACAATAATCTAAATGAACTACATTATTTACATTAATAATTTTGTTACGGGACGATTTTTAACCAAATGTTATAATAAAGTTATGACTTAATCCATTTATTAGTAGTTAGTATTATTTAACAAGTCAGAGATTCCATTGTTTTTGAAAGATGTTCGATCGCATTTGTTTTACGATAAATTCTCATCGTGTTGAATATCCTTTACAAAGGAACCAAACACAACCGGCTACTGCAACTTTTTGTTGAATTGGCTTCTCGTAAGAGCGAGCTAAAAATTCAACACCGCATAATATTCGACTAGATATGTACCGTTTCCATGTGCGTCACTCACTTTATTCTCATACACTCGACGTTTGTCTCTTAAATTATGCATGCTGCATTATGAGATTTATAGAGATGTATCGTTCGAAGTTATTGGAAAGATTCAACGTTATCAACCTTTGTTAGATTCAATTACGACTGATTCTATTCTCACTAATTTATCATTTATATCACACTCCTCTAGCCACATCAGCCACAGAGACCAGAAGATATTTTTCTCAGATATCTTGTCACACAAAAAATCGACTAACGTCCCATATTTAACAACATTTCGTCCTATCGATTACAGACGAGGCTAGCTTACAGAAAGTGAGCTCAAAAGTCCCTCCAAAGTAACAAGTCCTTCAAAGTAAAACTCACCGTATTCCTGAGGCTGCGGCGTGCCTGCGGAGCTACGCGAGTCTTCGCCCAGAATCGCAGTCACGGAGAATTTCAGTGGGGCTCGTTGGTTGAGATTCGGGTTGTGATGAGGAGGACTAGGACTTGTATCTTCCACGCACATGTTCGGGTCGTCAGACGTGGTGCAAATTGTGTTCCGAGGGATGGGGGAAGGTGTGGAGCCTCTGTTGTTAGGACTAAGTCCTTCTTGGGGCGGTGGGGGGACCGTGCGACTCAGAAGACCTAAGTAATGACGCGCTGCTTCTTCTTTGTAGAACTCCATCTGCTCCTCGTGTGACAGCATGAAGCCTCCTCCAGCTACACCAGTACCTGTGCTTGTGGTGACGGTTGGCTTGGTTGCAACGGGTCGCGCGAGGTGGTAACCCCGCTCCCTGAGGAGCGTCTCCACCAGGTAGGACTGAGTCGTGACGCAGCCCGGCAGCGGCGGCAGCTGCAGAGGCTGCAGCGACCCCAGCAGCGTGTGGTGGCTCAGAGGGCGCAAGGAGTTGCTTAGGAGACTAGCGGTGGCCGATACAGGGATCATGGTTACGCTCTTCTCAACGAATTAAGTAGAGTTTATAGAAGGTAAGAATTAGTCTCACGTGTTTAAATCAAAACGATGAGATGTAATTAGTGGTCTATTCAAATATTGAGCGACAAATGCTAGGTAAGCGGTGCAATATTAAATTATTTCTAGTCTTGAACGAACCTAATGTTAAATGAAAGAGCGCGTTAAAACTTCAGGATTTTAATCCCATAACAAGGCTCGGTTATGATATAAACGGTTGTATTTTGTGATTTTCGGTAGAGCTTATGTCGCTACATTAACAAAAACTTTTGCTGGCAGAATAAATTTTAAATATCCTATAGTTTTGAATTCCCAACACACTGTCCATCACTTCGCAGACTGCCGACAACAAGGAACTGCTCTCATGAGGGCACTGTACTGCAGCACTTCAAATTTGATGTTTCTCGTTCGCCACCGAAAGACAAAGTGGCGACAAGGCCGCTGTAGAAAGCCTTCCTTCCAGCGAGTCCTGCTCGGCGGTCACCAGACTCTGTGACATCGTCGTCACGTCACGACCATCACTTCCAGTTTTCAGCAATAGCTCCTCCCTTGAGATCAAATTTGGCCGGGACGCCCGCCTCTTTATTCGAGTTTTTGAGCTACCGGCAGAGACTCCACCTCTGCAAATATTTTTCTCTGAAATCTCAGCAATTTTATAACGAGTCCTCGGTGCTTGCAGCGCTGGCCTCCCGGACATTCCAGCTCCTCCTTCGATCCCGCCCAGCTCTGGAATGGGATCAATGTGCTCAGCAGAAATGGTTCCATTGAAGACATTACCTCATGCTCCATTTACACTTCTAATTACCTTAACACGGCGACCAGGCCTTTTGAAAGGCTCTAGATTATGCGGCTAAATGAGCACATGAGTAGACAAACCTAGCCTTCAAGAGCCTTGTATTGTCTGGTGTCGCCAGCGAACGATCTCCTTGACTCCATCCTTCGTATGCATGCCGAGTGCTGATCGTGCCATCAGCATCGTTAGTCATAGAGTTTTAACTATAAACAAAACATGAATAGAACGCGGCTAATTAGTTTCCTGAATGAACAACATTGGTGGTAAATACTTATTTTTAATAATATTACTAATATACCAAACAGCTGAAAAGTAGCTGTAGAGTTTAAATAGCTTTAATTACCAATTTATCTGTACAACACTATATCAATTACATAATAAAATAACTCAATAATATGTAATAATGTATCTTCCCATACAATGTCTGATATTTCTAGATCAGCGATTGGTCAATTATGAGGCCGAGAGGAGCATGTGCAGCCAATAAGAGGTCGTCTTGCATGAGGTCTCGGGCTGCGCGCTCCCTGTAATGACGGTCAAGCTTTGTTTTCTTGCTCAGCCTTTGTTGATACTACGGCATTTGGAGGCCATTATGTGGTCAACTGACACGAACGCACCACTTCACAGTGATTATGCGGTCAACTGACACGGACGCACCACTTCACAGTGATTATGTGGTCAACTGACACGAACGCACCACTTCACAGTGATTATGTGGTCAACTGACACGAACGCACCACTTCACAGTNTTCTGGTCTACTGATGGATATAAGGGATATTCTGGTCTTCTGGTGGATATAATGGATATTCTGGTCTACTGATGGATATAAGGGATATTCTGGTCTTCTGGTGGATATAATGGATATTCTGGTCTACTGATGGATATAAGGGATATTCTGGTCTTCTGGTGGATATAATGGATATTCTGGTCTACTGATGGATATAAGGGATATTCTGGTCTTCTGGTGGATATAATGGATATTCTGGTCTACTGATGGATATAAGGGATATTCTGGTCTTCTGGTGGATATAATGGATATTCTGGTCTACTGATGGATATAAGGGATATTCTGGTCTTCTGGTGGATATAATGGATATTCTGGTCTACTGAAAAAAATGAAATGGATATTCGGATCCTTCGATGCAAACGCTCACTGATAATCTTTAAGCAGTAATCCCTCTTTACATGACTGTAGAAATAATGTTTGCTTGGTAGCATGATCGTTTAAAGAAAATAAATTGCAAAGCATAAAACACCAACGTTATTTAATTTCATTGAAGCGGTATTGCATTCAAATAACTTTTAAACGCTTTCCAAGCAGCCAAAGGATCTTATTTTTGTAAATAAGAAGATTAAATATTAAAGAGTTTTTGAATTTGATCAAAACTCCCAAATGAACTGGGACTCTTTCTTTCGAAAGCATATGCAAGTAAATGCGAATTCATTTCAAGCTGCACGCATCAATGCTGCATCCTGCAGAAGATCGATCATTGGTTTGGGTTTAACGTATATATTTCGAGATATGAATAATGATCAAACCGAGTAATGATTTTATCTTAATAAATTGATTCGTATTCATCATTCTTTATTTTGTGGTTAAAGCTACTATACCAAATTTTGCTCATAAATGGGCTCTTGAGCTACAAGTATCATAATCTTGAAGATAAATGAACTATGTTGAGTGTTGATGCTCTATATCAAAAGGGTAATTCGCTTTTTCTTGCTATTGTGACTCTATCATAAAATTATATACCCTGATAGAAGGTAAATAAATTATTCATTAAGGAGGAAGAATTTTCCATCACAATGGCTAGACTTTAAACCTCTAAATCAGCATGAGGAGTCTCACAAGGATTAAGCGGAGGAACTGATTGCTAAAAAGCCCTTATTGTTTTTATTTTTCTAAGGGCTTTTATGCTGTCTGCGAATAATAATATAGATATTATCATATTAGGTAATTTAAATCATTCATTGACATGGGTGTTTTTTTTCCAGTGTTGCATTCTAACGTAGTTTGCCTATTAATGAAGCGTTGAAATCATATGAGTAATTTTGAGTAGGTTTAACTGGTATTATAAAAAAAATTAGTGTCTACAATTGTTAAAGTCCTGGTCCAAATTTATTCACGTGCGTGAGTATTTACAACATTGCACCTCACGTCAAAATTGTAATTAACTCTACGGACACAACAACGAATGTTTTGTTTACTTTACATGCAGTTGGCACATTACATTATTTGGAATTATTTTACATTATTCACCTAAAGGAAAGAGAACTAGGAAAGAGAAAAATGAATTACTTCGAGTCTTTAATCATCGCACTTATCTATTATGACATTAACAATATTATCATTTTTTATCATTGTAATTATCCGAATCAATCATTTTTCTTGATTATTTCTTCTGTATAATTCGTTCTCAGTTCTTTTATTTTCATTGAACTTCGTAAATTAGAAAAATGGTGATGTTCCTGCATCGCTGTAGCAGTCATAGCTAATGTAATGTTCACTTATTTCTAACAAAAATTACGCTCCCAGCAAAACACTTTTCAGATATATCACTATTATGACGCTCCTCGAGTTCAATTAAACTGGCTGTGGCACTTATTAATTTTATAGAAATGTGCTTGTCAAGTTCCGTTCCATATTTCGCCGCGACGTCGCTCAATGAGCCGTAAGCGAAGAGTTATTGCTAACAAACACAAGAAACTTGGCTCTGGAATACCTCAGGTGTCATCATACATTTGTTTTATTGGCGATCTTATGAGGCAGATTTTTGTGAAGTTCTTGCACAGACGGCGGTCATAATGCGCCAGTTTTTACATTTGTAGTCGCCGTTGGGTCAAAAGCTCAAAGTGCTCTCAGTAAACCAGCATTTATGTCCATGCTAGAGCCGACATCGCAACGCAAAGTTCATTCTAAGTGGACCAGAAGTTGAGGTCAATAGAGTCTTTTAGTACAGCAAGGGCTTCTAGGATGCCTGAAACGATAGCCTCTCTAGTTTGCCTAAGTTCAGAAGTGCTCCGCATTACAGTGTCGGCAGCACCAAAATAACGCCATCTCGAAACCCTGGTCGTCATAAAAGCAACTTACATATCAGCTTCGACTTCGGTCGCCGCCATAGTAATGAGAAGAAGCCGATTTGTTGTTGCCTTGGCCAGAGTGTATTAGGTCTCTCTATCCTCTCGGTTTAATAAAAAATGCAAAACAGGTTCGAGCAGACGCAAGTTTAGCGAGGTTGCGTCTTTGAGGCTAAAGGATGGTAACGGTTACGACTGTTCTCAACAAGAGTCGTTTGGTGCTTGACTTGGGGCCTTTCGAAGCTAACCTTAGCCCCCCTCATGCTCCCATCTGCCCTCCGTTAGTGACTTAAGAAAACATTCACATGAATTTTATCTTCATGTATGCACATTAGTAAGATGGTTAAAATTATCTGTGGTACACATGGGCAGCGATCAACAATAAAAAAAAATTTATAATGGTCGATATTGGCGAAGCGCAATTAAATTCAATTCTAAAGAATTTCCTAAATTAGAAATTTGTAATATTCGTTTTGTGCATAATATGGGTGCGTAAAGTAGTATTTTTTTGTTCACAAGGTGAAGTATTTGCACATCAAAATCAGTAAAAATTTAGAAAAAAAAATTTTGTCACAACAGCAATCAATTTCTGCAAAATTTTCGGTTTTTAACAATGTCGACTATACTATTATTTCAATTATTGGCTTTGTTTTTTGACCAAGATAATAATAGAGAGTGCAATGCCGAACAGAGATGATGATATAAACTATAAATATATTATGTAGAGCATCACGGCCACACCGAGAGAGTAACAGTCGCAATGCATCATTGCAAAAGAGGTGATATTTGATTAACCAAATTATAAATTTTGACCTCCTCCAGCTACCTATAAATGAAAATATCAACAGCCCGATTTTTTCTGCTATCTTTTTATCGATAATGGAACAAAATTTAGGGATTTGACATTGAAAATAAAATTTTTCCTTCATACAAAATAAGAACCACCCTAGTTGATATATTACTATCATAAAGAGTATTAGGAGTAAATTTTCACAGAATTCGAATTACAAACTTTGTTATAAAAGTCAAAACGGTCTTAAGTTTGATCGTCCTTGTAGCCATCCAAATCAGTTTCCAATATGCAAACTTCATCATAGCTTAATTTAAGTTTGCATCCCCATGTTCAAACTCTCAAACTTTGCGAAATTAGCTAAAAAAATCAATTCTCGGCCGATTTAGATTGCTTGACAAGCTCTGTCGTCACTATTACGCCTATACACCAGGCACATGTCTTCGACTGAGAGGAAGAGATGCAAGTTTTATAGGTTTCTTACTTATCTCTTACTAATTAATCCGAAATCGAGATGAGGGACAGTGCAATTACCATTATCATGCAGAAAGAAAATGTATTATCAAAACCTTCTCGAAAGGTTTACATGACATGTTTAATGCATTTGAAAGGTAACACTCTATGCCGAGTAGGTTTTCTTTAAAAATTAAAAAGTGCTCAAAGAAATGCAATCAAAACCTAAACAATATTCGAGGTATGGCGTCAGGGCATTGATAAAGTAAGCATTCAAGGATGGCGACGGTTTATTAAGGCCCTGTGCATGTCAGCAACTCTAATGCGCTCTTAACAAGTTGCTTAATAAGCGGCGCATACATCCAGCAGCGGATGGCAGGACGGATTGCGCTAGTTAGCCCTCACTGGCGCAGCA
The DNA here is from genome assembly GCF_000764305.2 of Hyalella azteca. NCBI lineage: Eukaryota > Metazoa > Arthropoda > Malacostraca > Amphipoda > Hyalellidae > Hyalella > Hyalella azteca. The sequence goes on along the minus strand of NW_025946787.1, from coordinate 79,175 downwards.
ATCCCATGATCTTTTATTGGATGAGATTAGAGTGTGATGGCGCGGGTGCTGTGCAGGGGAACGAAGGGGCTCGGCGCATTATGTCACTTATTAACGTATTACCCGCTATAATTCTTTCCCATATGGCGCTGACAGAGATATGATTAGGCGCGCCCCCAGCCAGGGAGGCCGGATCCCCTTGCGCCCGCCGAGGGAGCTAAAGGGGAGGGAAGAAGGAAATCAGGGAGTGTAATGAATCATATTAAATTTGAATCCATTTACAATTTTGGATCTTTTATGAAGTAGAAACATTTGAAAAAATTTACCGTTATTTTCTCTAAGTTTTTGACTCTATATGGTAATAACGATTTGGTAGCGATGCGGGAAAATCAGGAGAAAAACGACTTTAAGCTAAAAAGACTTGCAGTTTGAAATTGAGTTTAAATTAAATACTTATGTAGAAGTAGCATTTCGATCTTCTCACATTAGTATATAAAGGTTTTTGCGATGGAATGGGAAAACGAAAGATAACAAACAATTTAATTGTCAATTTTATTTAGGGGAAGATTGCCATTTCTCGATATCTAGATTTATCTCATCATTTATGTAGATTAAATTAGAAATCGGAAACAAATGATCTTTCAGCCTATTTAACTCAACGATTCATGCTAGAGGCGGAGCAGTGGTTCTGTGTGGACTTGAAAGGTTAAAGTTTAATATCTTTATACATGCAATCTGAGAGGAAAGGAGTAATTATCAGACAGGATTGTAAAATAACGGATCATTTAATTAGCAATTATGCGGCGGCTCATCTTGCGACTGTTCATCATTAAGTTTCTGATGGCGGGTTGTTCGAATAAAGAACTATATATAAGGTCTCTGTGTCAGACTACGCGAGTGTGTCGGAGGACAATGGTGCATCAGACGATTAAAGTGTGTCGGACGACCAAAGTGTGTCAGACGACTAAAACATGTCGGACGGCAGTAGAGTGCCAGACGGCTGATGTATGATGGGTGAAAAAATTATGTCGAGCGACACAAGTAAGTCTGACGACTAAATTGTGTCAAATGATATAGAAGTGACAGATAAAAAGAATGCACCGGTATAATTGTGCATGGATTTAGTGGTGTCATTGAGTCATCTCATAAGCTGTGCTCTCATGAAGCTGTATGGTGTTATATCTGCATCCTCTGTATATATCAGTGTACTTACAAGTCAGTCGGCAACTTTTCTTTAAAGCAGAGTACTCTAACATCTGTCTCATGATCATTCCAACACAGTGAGAGATTCATTGCGTAGAATTACTAAGATTGGAGAATTACTTGGTAATCCTGAAATTAACGGAATAGCCTATAAAAAAAATTTACGAGTAGTTCATTTATTGCCGTGTTCAACTTTCTAAACCCATTCATGCATGGCGGCGCAGCCGTAGGCCACAAATTTAATTCTGAAATGAGCCTTGGAATCATCGCCCAGCTTCATCATGTAATAACTTTACTCAGCCACCAGCAGGACTCAAAGCTACAGACTACGCTGGAACACCGTGATCCAGACCAGTGACACACTGATCAAAAATTATAACGTTGTAGGTCTTCAGCCAGTATTTCAGCATGTTCGCCCATAATCAGGCAGTTCTGCACCCGGCTGCACTACTCCCGCCCGGGAGCGCAGCCGTGCACCACCAATTTTGTGCACCAATAAGCCCTGAATCGAACGCCTTGGATCTCTCCGCACCTACACCAATCAGCCGTGCACCACTCGGCTTTGTCCTCTTCCGGCCTTGACCACCACCTGCCGTGCACCACCAGGCCGTGGATCGAATATGACTTTCAGGCATCGTTAAATTACGTAATTTTACGTTCACCGCATCTGAGGTTAGGTTTCAGATAGCATAGTTCTGTTCCAAAATTTATCGTCCTTCTAGATGCGGACGGCTTGAAGTGTTGAAGGCTACGTTCCGGAAGGCAGGAATCATGATGATCCATTACATCCAGGGCAGTGGTGGTCTTCGGCAGGCGACCCCTCCTGCCTAACCTCATATGGCCTCACCTATTCAGTGATCACCTTCATAAAATGCTGAACTTGTGGCTGTGGACATACGGAGCTGTGGTTCTAAATAGTTAACTTTATAGGCTGTCATTCTTCCTAATGTTCTTACTCACGGAAAGCTACATGCCTTAAGTGTGAAGGCAATTCTGAACTCCGGCTATGCGCCCCCATACTTTTTCCATCTTCATTTATTTTTCACCTCTCATCTTTGTTCATAAATAAATTTGAAGACTTAGATAATCCTAAGTTGAGTTGATACAGTCTGTTGTATCCCCGGGCTCCAGAGTTCAAACATTACTTCCTGACAAATCAACTAGATGCCAAACAAGCATGAATAAGAATATACAAGAACATGTTTAGTTTAGGAACAGTTTTACTGCATCGTTGTAGATGGGGCGGGTATGAATCCGCCCCTAAGGAGTGAGAAGGGAGCGGGGGTGAGTCGGCCGCAGTCGCAGAAAGTTATTAATTTGAGAATCGCCCAAGTTTTGATCCGGGAATCAATTATATGAAGATGACAAACACAGATGGTGACGACCATCGCTAGCGTGAGAGGGGATAATCGCGGCGGCTTGAGGAGAGGGGAGACATGATGGAAAGAGGAGGACGAAATTGAGTGGGACGTGAATGAAGAAGTGGAGTATGCCGGAAGGATTGATGGAGGGTGAAGGAAGAAAGTGATGTAAAGGAAGAGATAAGTGAAGAAAGAATGAGAACGAGGGAGTTACGGGCGGTGGAAGAAGGAAGTGATTGGATGAGTTGGCGAATGTCAAGGAAGAATGTAAGTGAAGAGGAATGTTAACACGTTGACTCAGATTGCCGGATCTTGTACTATTATTTCATTTTTTTACTATTATGAAACAATGTTGCCAGACGGTCTTTTTTCCTGACAAATTCCGCGATTTAGTTTTTTTCAATTGCGTTGGCCGGCTAAAATTAATGATAGGGGTACTTCCTAATTAAAATCTTTCAAAAAAAAAAAATAAATGGAATTTTTACACCGGAACCTACATATATGCACTATTATATTGTATATCGAGTTATAGGCCTTTTTGGCCTTTTTTTGGTGACTTGGCCGTTTTTTAGTTTATGTGGCAACCATGAATTATGTTCCACTACGTAGTGAGGACACTTTTTGGTACGCACATGTACCACTGCGAAGTCAACGTGTAAAAGCGAAATTAGCAGAGTGGAGGGCGTAAGTATAAAATAAAATGACTGAAGGGAATGGCAAGGGAAGAAATAAGAGTTAGAGGAAAGATAAATAGAAAGAATAATCGAACGAATGCACCGCGATGCAGTGTTGACACCGTCATCCTGCAGCTGCACTGGGAAATTTTTCCCACCATTTTTAATTTTTGCTCTTAGTTGGTTTTGAAATATTTCCGCAGTTTACGTAGGAAGTAGTTTCAGCTACGGTTTTCCTTCCTTAATTAGCATCAATACGATCAAGTCAACCCATCTCGTTCGATTTAACTTCATCCAATTAACGTGCCCCAGCTCCTTCAGAACATTCATTCTAAATCATTCACTTCTTAGCCTTCAGTCAGCACAGCTGCAGTAGTGTCATAAGTCCTAAACATCTTCCTTCTTGCTTTTTCACAATTTTTTGTGTGAATATTGTTTTTTTTATTTAATTACTTACGCTCTGTAGTAAAATTTTCTACGGTACGCTAGACAATTTACTTGATCAATTTCAGCATCATTAATCAAACCATTGAATTTCAAATATATTGATGCGTGGTCGCCAGGTTTGCCGTGGAATGCAGTTTCCATAGCCCAGGCCTACGTTTCTTATCATTCTCTAATTTTCAAACTTCAAACCTCCAACTATCCTCTTCTATCTTTCCGTCTACAGTACTTTCCTCTTACGGATTTCTTAAAAGTTTCCTGTTAATCAACCTTCCTATAAGCTTTCAACACTAAGACGCACCAAAAAGTTATTTATACCTGTGGCATCATTTGATTCATAAATTTGAGTAGGTTATTGCATAGATACTATCCGTTCAATTACTAAGTAGTTAAATTTTTTATTTCAGTGTAGGGGAACCAATTGGGGAACTCGATTCATTGAGGATTTTTCTTTGTCCATTGGAGCATCATCATAATTGTCAAGCGGACCATCATTCTTTAACAACCGGTGTTCATCACATCCACTACAATAAATTTCAATAAATCTAAATCGAGTCAATTTGACTTTATTTTGTCCGGATGTGTGAGTCAATCATTCTTACTCACACGACACCGTGATGCAGTATCGATACCGTCATCCTGCAGCTACACTCCGACGCCGTTCTGATATCGTCACCCTACCAGGCTGATGCTGGCCTCAGGGGTAACTGATATAGGACCAAAAACCCTTCATTAGTAGGTGTCCATTAAAGGCCTGAGCGCACCGTGAGAGAGCTTGTCTTTGTCCTAGACTTTACTCAGCCGAGTGTACATCACTCGTTCTCATGCCTACACAAATATAACATGAGCATCGCAATGTCATTACCACTCTAGACTTTTCATTAAGGCTAATTGTGATGTTTTAGTAGTTTTATTGTAAACATGCCATGAACGTCGCAATGTCATTATACTCTAAACTTTTAATTGAGGCTAATTGAGATATTGTAGGAGTATTGTTATAAACATACCATAAACATCGCTACCACATTACTACACTCTACTTTTCATTAAGGCTAATTGTGATGTTTTAGGAGTTTTATTGTAAACATGCCATGAACGTCGCAATGCAATGACTACTTTGTTTCTTCACTTAAAGGTAATTGTGTTATGTATGATATGTAGTATTTTTACGGAAACATTTCGAGTATTTTTCTACTTCATTGTCACTTGTCATTTCCATTTTTGGCTAATTTAGACATTTTAGACAACACGCCGAGGCTTTTTTTTGCAATGTTTATATTGAAGTGTATAAGGTAGCTTTGCTCTGGAATGAGTCTTCATAAATGTCTCAGTGCATCACAATTTGTCACCCCTACAAAAATTGAAATATTGTGCCGTAATTTGACTCACTCATTCAATACTAATTAATTCGTTAAATTAAACTATGCGTAATCTTAGAATAGAAAAACCTCACAATAAAGTCAAACATATACATCAGATGCATTAAATTTATAGACCAGAACGCTGGAAGGGTTTTGTTAACAATTTCACGAGGCACGGCAACGTCGACAATCATACGCGTTGCTCGAATAGGTCAAGCTACAATTTAAGCCACGCATCGAGTCAATTAAATAACAAAGAAAGCTAAAAGATTCCCAACGTTTCTTTTCGGTGATCAAGCCATTTTTTTATTTTATCATTCCTGACAAAAAATTTTCTCAATTATAGTAAAAAAGCGAATGAAATCCTTATTTTGTAATGACAACAAGTCCTACGTTTAATTGTGGTGAAGATCGCTATCTCAGGGCTCGTTTAGTCGTTGGTCAAGCAATGGATTGGATTACTGAAGGTAAAATGTACACAGTCACTTGAGCGTTGCGATGCAATTAGCCAGACCGATACACGAGTAGGCAGTTACACGTAGTTTGATGCGCCCGCGAATAAATAATAGAAAAACAGTGCTTAATTGTGTATATTTATTGATTACAATTATCTGTGATTTTTCGGTGGAAAAAGGTGCATGATCCATGCCAAAAGATTTTCCACGTGTGATGTGGCAAATTTTTTCACCTATTTTTGGCAAAATTCAGTATGATAGATCATGATATGATCAGCAAGAAAAAATTTCCAATCAAAAGTTGGATATAATGAAGGTATTTTTCAAGAATTGATGCAAATGTTGAAACGTTGCGTCGGTATGAAGAATGTTCTTAAACAATAACCTTAGTGCATAGCGATTCAGAATTTTGCTGATCTCTGACCAGTCATGAGTGAAGGGTAGGTTATGGTGGTGATAGAGGCGACAGTGCTGCTTGACTCAGTCGTGAGTGAAAGGTAGGTTATGGCGGTGATAGAGGCGGCAGTGCTGCTCGACTCAGTCGTGAGTGAGGGGTAGGTTATGGTGTTATAGAGGCGGCAGTGCTGCTTGACTCAGTCGTGAGTGAAAGGTAGGTTATGGTGGTAATAGAGGCGGCAGTGCTGCTCGACTCAGTCGTGAGTGAAAGGTAGGTTATGGTGGTAATAGAGGCTGCAGTGCTGCTCGACTCAGTCGTGAGTGAAAGGTAGGTTATGGTGGTAATAGAGGCTGCAGTGCTGCTCGACTCAGTCGTGAGTGAAAGGTAGGTTATGGTGGTAATAGAGGCGGCAGTGCTGCTTGACTCAGTCATGAGTGAAGGGTAGGTTATGGCGGTGATAGAGGCGGCAGTGCTGCTTGACTCAGTCATGAGTGAAGGGTAGGTTATGGCCGTGATAGAGGCGACGGTGCTGCTCGACTCAGTCGTGAGTGAAAGGTAGGCTTGATGGTGATAGTGATAGCAGTGTTGCTCTGCTAAGTCGTGTTTGCCATCCAATGAAGCGTCCATTAGGCCAATAAATGGCATTCATTCGAGGCCATTGATTGTGTTCTTAGTGGGATGGCGCTCCGATGATCGTGAACTCTGCCACCGCCTCGGTAACTTAGCTCTCTTGAGCGAGAACTAAAATCAACATCCGCTAATTGCCTTTGAATCGGGGAGAAGTTTCAACGTTATGTTTTTTTTTTGTCATCAAAGATCAATCAACTGTGCAAACATCGGTGTTGAAAGGTTCATCACAAAAGTTTAATAAGGTTCAACAAGAACTTTCTCAGTTCAACAATCGAAAATTGTAAAGAAAGCATTGGGCAAAATATAACTTATTAATCATTCAAATTATTTTAAATCCTACAAAAATAAATATTGAAATTTTACTACCCTCATTGGCACGATGAGAGCAAAGCACTATATTTGTTCGGCACGAGCCAGCAAAGACAACCTAAATGTTAGCAATCAAACTCAATGCCATTTTATTTCTCCTTTGTAATACAAGTTAATGCCTACGCAGCTGTAAAATTTGCCTGCACCACAACAAGCAGGCCACATTTCTCCCTCATGCTGGAGTGAGTAACCCTAATTAAGCCTTGGTAAGGCTGGTCATCTGACCCTGAGTACGGCAATGAGCACCGCTGCCGCAAAGCAAACTATCGCGTGTCTTCTAAAGAGCGATCCGAGCTTCAACTAAGAGCATCATAGGGGCCGTAGTTTTTAGCGGTCGCCCAATACCACGAGCTCTTTTATCTCAATGTTGACTCGGGCAAACATTTGGTCATCGTGTCTCGTTGTGAACTCTCCATTCCGCGTCTGAACATACCGAATGTCCATGTTGATTGCCACTCCCTGATAGCCGTATTGATATTTCTTCACTACTGAGTCCTGGGAGAGTTCATAAAATAGAGATTAGACATTTTAAATATTACGATGACGTTTTCTTTAACTGCATGCTCGAGAATTTGAAATAATTAATATGTCGCAGGAATAGATAAATCTTGAACAAATTGTGAGTACGAGTAATAAAGTTATTGTGAAATGATACTCGCAGTAACAAATATCCACAATCCATTTCAATCCAAATAAACATCAAAGAGATGGATACAATAATATTACAGCATATACGGTGTGTCATGCGTCATTTGCTATCTGTTAATGTTCTCAATTAATATTTGCACAATTCTACTACATGAGCATATATTGTAGTTGTCCTTCTAGGAAATTATACATTTAACTAAATTTAGTATCCATTATATATGCTCGCTACAATTCAATGAAAATTTTCATGGACTTTTTCATTAGGCGAATTCATGCATTCATTTGTAGCCTTTCTTCCATCAATGCAATCTCTTCATTCGATACTATCCTCATTTTTCGTGTTCCAGGTTTTATTGCCCAAATTTTTTAATCATAATTCAATTATATAGGTTAACATGTTTTTGAACGGAAGCAAATCATGGGTGTTAGTATTTATTTACAACACAAGCACACACGCTGGTGTATCGGTCTCCCGAACACAAAGGACAACAATGACGCATTAAAATGACACAAAACGGTCCCACGGTGAACAAGCTTCCCCTAAACGGGCATCTTTTTACAAATCCCTACCATGGTTTTGCCCTTAAATGCGAGTGATGCATTATTACCAAATAGCCGATGAAAAATGAGGCTGAAACTGTTATTTCATGGCTTGTTAGTAAGCTATAAATGTGTTTTATTGACCAACGTGTCCATCGCTTTATAAAAGAAGGCAGTTTGCTGGGCCAGGCCGAAAAGAAACCAAGTAACTCATGTTATGGCGATTTTTTGTGTACAATAAATGACTAAAAAGCGTCAAGGCATCAGATGACCAAAAAAAATAGGCACGGTCTAGTTTTTAAAACATATCTTCGGTTTATTTGTTAGGCATTCGAAAAATTGGATAACAAATAAATAAACACTAATGTTTAATCATAAATTTTCGGTGTAGCTTATCTATATAATTCACATATCGAAAAATAATTGAAAAATTAAAGGTTTCACTGGGACTTCTTCAATATCCTGAGCCAGAAGGATTTGAAACAGTTAGTTATCTTCAAACGAATTTACCAAGTAGCGATAAAATTTGATACTATAATCAATTTAAACATAGATTTAAATGATCGTGCATAAAATTATAACTGACCTGGACTGAAATAATACATCGTGTAATTTCTCACCGGTGGCCATTTTGGTTATGTTGCTGTATAAATTTTTAGAGTCTAAATTATTTCAGCAATTATTATTCCATTTTAAGATCATGGAATATTTTTTCTATTTGTAAGCTAATAAATATTTTTAACTACGGATAAAAAAATCATTATAATAATTATTACGATAAAAACTAAGAGGTTGTTATTATAAAAAAATAAGTTCTATAAAAATATAAAATAGGTTTTTAAAAGATTTGATCGTTCGGTATATGAATTGTCTATATTATATTCTTAATATTTCCGAGGTTAAATTCAATAAACCCGCAATCAATGCGATTAGGTGGGTATCTGGGGTCATCTCTAGTCTGCAGTGCAGGGTAACGGGACATTACCTCTCCTCCGTGCCTGCAGTGCAGGGTAACGGGACATTACCTCTCCTCCGTGTCTGCAGTGCAGGGTAACGGGACATTACCTCTCCTCCGTGTCTGCAGTGCAGGGTAACGGGACATTACCTCTCCTCCGTGCCTGCAGTGCAGGGTAACGGGACATTACCTCTCCTCCGTGCCTGCAGTGAATGGCCCGAGCGCTGTGCGGTGCACGCGTCTTTACGCGCTGCTCGCTCTTGTCAAATTCGGTGGCTGGCGATTACAAACCATCCAACCATTATACATACATATGATTCCAAAATATCATGTTGAAATTGAACTTAATTGGATCAGTGATGATGGAAACGGATTAAGGCATTTATTATGAAATGTTAGTTGAATATGTAGCAACATGATGAAAACATGGTGAATTGGCCAATAAATGTTATACACATATAATATAATTGATCTATTTCGCAGCTAAGTCTAAACCCTCACAGGCTTTTATTTTATTGTTATCTTTGCATTTCAATTTAAACAGGCAATTGTTCTCTGGATTGAAACTTTTCGCCGGGAATTTGCGCTCCCCTGCGCAAATATTTTAACCATTTCAGTAAATATATTTATAGGGGTCCACTGTAAAAAGTGGTCCACGTGTAACAATATAAAGTAGAGTTATGAAATTTTTATTGTCCTCGAGTTCAGAACTAAACGAAAACGACTTTAGTACACGGTTGCGCATTTTGTGAATTCCAAAGTTAAGTACATTGCGAGAGCGATGCATGAAATTTTCATGTATTTTTACGAAGAATTAACATGTAATAGTTTGAAATTTGGCCGCATGATTTTTGAATTTAGTTTGTGATTTTTAAGGGTGACCAGCTTGCTTTTATCAATCGAGTAATGGTTTGCATGTTTTTCCAACAATAATAGGAAAATGCTTACATTGTACTAGACGATTTATATTGTAAAGGCGGAGTATGTGAATAGTTTTGATACATTAAACTGTTTCATATTATAATCATATAATAATTACATCATAATTACCTCATAATCGATGCGAGGAACAGCAAAATAGAGCTGCATGTTTGTGATGAATGAACTTGGAAAAAACTGCTTCCTACTGGCCAGTGCCTAGTATATTACTGCACTTATATGATGCATAGCGAAAAATATTGTATTGTACAGGCGAGGCATAACATATTAGTGCAATTATATGAAACATAAACATGAACAAGCCTTTATTGTACAGGCAGGCAGGGAATAACATATTAGTGCAATTATATGAAACATTAACATGAACAAGACTGCATTGTACAGGCAGGGTATAACATATTAGTGCAATTATATGATACATTAACATGAACAAGACTGCATTGTACAGGCAGGGTATAACATATTAGTGCAATTATATGATACATTAACATGAACAAGACTGCATTGTACAGGCAGGGTATAACATATTAGTGCAATTATATGATGCCAATGTGCATGTACTGAGGCCTCGCCAGCGCTGCCTCATGTTGCGCCTCGACCTACTGCCTCTGGCTGGATGACTGAATGACCATAGATGGCTGCATGATCAGAATGTCTGGTGATTAGATGGTTGGATGGCTTAATGGGTGCATGGCTAGATGGTTGAATGATCAGATGGTTGGATGACTAGATGGTTGGATGGCTAGATGGTTGGATGGCTAGATGGTTGGATGGCTAGATGGTTGGATAGTTAGATGGTTGGATGGCTAGATGGTTGGACGGCTAGATGGTTAAATGATCAGTGGTTGGATGACTACATGGTTGAATGGCTAGATGGTTGGATGGCTAGATGATTGGATGGCTAGATGGTTAAATGATCAGATGGTTGGATGGCTCTTCGAACTTTCTAGATGAGTGGCGCTATAGCGAGGTGACAAGTTGGATTTTTATCGTGCGGGTAATCATCCATGCTGAATAAAAGTCAAGTCAAAGTAAAAAAAGGGATACAAAGATTATTCATTCACATTATATCTAAAATTGTAATGTAATAAATTATATAAACTATTTATTACATCAATGTAAAAAGTTATAATAAAAGCGTTTTCATAAATAGACTATGAAGGATTTATTTTATGAACGCCAAATATGGGCCATTACGTGCCCGAAAAAGGAAATTTTCTGCAAATGTTAAGAAGGAAATGCGGCAGGCGGTACATTCGGTAACTTAATTGAATATTAGCAATTAAAATATATTATGAAGGCATTATAGTGAGCCAATGTTTCTGATTTACATGACAATTACAATCGACCACGTCGGATAATCACTCTGAAAAATAAATGGGTCTAATTGTCCGAATAGTGTCGCCTCCTAACCCATAGCTAGAGCGGACGTAGCACTGATACGCCCTGTGCTGGGAAAAATTGGGTCAGGATGACTTACACATGAGCAAAAAATATAACTCAGTACTCACTGCAGTGAGTGACAGAAAGCGCATTTTCTCGACGACGAAAACGTGAAGTCACGGACGGACAGACGGACGGACAGACGGACAGACAGAGAGAGAGACGGACAGACAGACGGACAGACAGACGGACGGACAGACGGACAGACGGACGGACAGACAGACGGACAGACAGACGGACAGGCAGACGGACAGACAGACGGACAGACAGACGGACAGACGGACAGACGGACATGGAGAGCACACTAGTGCATTTTTTCATAAATGAGAAAATGCGCTAAAAATGCATCGATATTTGGATAAAGCCTCACTCATTACTCTGAGGATGCCGTGAAGCAGTATAAAGCAACCGAATTATGATTATAATGATGATGATATTAAGATTTGAAGAAAAAAATAAAACAATGATAAAATAATCTGAGATAATAATCAATAACAAAGTTTCAAAATAATTCGTGAGATAAATATTTTATATTATTGTCAAGCGAAAACGAATTTTCAAATTAGATGGCAATTAAGAGAGAGTTTGAGCAGCTTATTCTTCAGCTCATTGATATATTATTTTATGATACTGAAAATCCCAACAAGATAAGGTAAAGATGTTTAAAATTTTGTAAAATGGCAGAAAATATCACTGCGTGAGCCGAGACTCAAGTCAATTAACCGTGTTTTCTGCGCTTTGAGAAAAGAACCTTGTAACACACTCATGTCCATTCTATTTACTTATGTTTACGCTAGAGCCTGACTTATACGATAAAGTTGGATGGATAAGAAAGGGGATGGATATATTGGGGATGAAAAAGAATGTGGATGGAAAAGAATGTGGATGAATAAGAATGTGGATGGATGAGAATGTGGATGGATGAGAATGTAGATGGATGAGAATCTGGATGGAAAGAATGTGGATGGATGAGAATGTGGATGGAAAAAATGTGGATGGAAAGGAATGTGGATGGAAAAGAATGTTGATGGATAAGAATGTGGATGGAACAGAATGTATAGGGAAAAGAATGTGGATGGAAAAGGATATGGATGGAAAAGAATATGCATAGAAAAGAATGTGGATGGAAAAGGATGTGGATGGAAAAGAATGTGGATGGAAAGGAAAGTGAATGAACCGAATGTTGATTACCATAAATATGGACGGATAAGAATGCATTGATGTCAAATCTGTCTTCATACGAGATCGTCCGAGAATGGAGATGCTAGACGTAGCTTTTGATTGGTGCATTCAGCCCGAGGCAGTGCGCGCTCATGTCTGCTATTGGCAGATTTTGAAATTTGAACGACGCCATGACGGTTGGAAACCGTTTAGCCACGTAATAGCTCCTCAAACTTCCGATTTCTGTGCGTATTGCGAAGGCATTTGCACCAGTCTAGAGGTAAATGCCCACAAAAGTGTTGCACGTTATCTTGAGATCATGTGGGCATTCATATGGCACTTCAGTACGAGCAGGGAAATATCGGAATGCCTGATACCGAATGTATGGTTTCGATCATTAGGCTCTGGTCAATGGTTATGACGAGAAATGTTCCTAAGTGTTTATATAATCCTCACCTGGCAATTTTTCATGATTTGACGCGCACGACTTATAATAGTTGGAATGTATGTTGTGTTATGGTAAGGGGTTATAAATTATAATGATTATATGGATTGAATTAAAGTTGGTCAAAACATCATGGAATTCAGCCACTAATACTGTGATATTAACTCTAAATAATTGAGGCAATTAACCTGTAAGGAGTGCTGTCTTGATCGATAGGTTTAAAGAGTATAAGCTGGTTAAGAATTAACCTTCTATTATATGTGTGTGTCAAGCATTTAGGTACCACCGATGTGTTCGTCCGCAAATTCTCAAGTCCGTTTTCTATTAATAAATTGTGCTTAACATTGTAAAGAGCGCTCACATTGGATTTGTATTGTAGGTTTTTGCAATGTTTTCATAAATCATGTATTCTGGAAGTTTTTGCGGCGTGAGCGTACAATAAATAGAAATTACCTGTTTACAAAAGTACCGTTAATGTGCTCAAAACGGGTTTGTAACGTTTTTCAACCGTGACCGTAATGTGTTCGAAACTTTACAGCAATTTGTTTTAAATGGGTACGTAATGTTTTTGAAACATGTTTGAATCGTATTTGGAATAAGTTCGCATTTTTCGAAATGATTTTGGAATTTTCCAAAATGTTCAATCACCCTCACTGTTTTCAATCGATTCCGATTCCAGTCGACTTTCCTTAAGGTTTCCAATGAATTACTGATGTAAACTTTATATATTATTATTAGTTTTGTCAATTCGTAACAAAATATTCAATGCATCAAAGTTGTAAAGCGTTTCGATAAGTAGCCGAGTTATAAAACTTTGAAGCCAAAAGAGAATTGATAAGAACACTGGTCATTTAGTTTGAAACCAAAAATTTTATCTAATTTTAAACGTCTTAATCATGTATCTCAACTACGAATTTCTTCTAAGCTCATAAAATATTCGACGTAATCAAGCTATTATAACTACATATACTTTATAAATAATTTTAATTGCAAGCTATATGATCAGCGTTTTTAAATAAATGAATACATATACTAAGTTTGAACTAAAAAATACCAAAAACTCAATAAGAAAATTTCAGTATTGGAAATTAGATAATTAGTTATTGAAAAAAGCTTGTATACTGGCGATTGTTTAATATATTAATATAGAATATAGAATATTATATCTATATATTATAGAATCTATATATTAATATAGAATATTGTTTACTATAGAAGCTGTTAGGCCGCGTCCAAGGAGTTGTCTTGAGCAGCGTTGGCTTAATTAATGGCGCCGCTGCGATGACAATTGAAACACTCAACGAGGTTTTCATGAGCTAACAAGTAAGCCGTCAAGATACATTGTCTTAATAATTTCGGGCCTCAAAGATAAAATTCAAAGCTAATACAGTTTGAATATTTAGAATAGTTGGCCGGAGTTAGCAGTCTTTTAGCGCATACAAACAAGCCTGTTGAAAATTTAAAGGGAAAATGGGTTATTGAAGGCAAAATTTTTCTGAACGGATTATTCGGTGATTTCCAGCATGAAATTTCTGTTAATAATATAAATTTTATATAATCTATAGTTTTATTTCAAAATATACTGATTAGAAAGTTCGGAAATGTTTGTAATAGAATAATAATCTGCAGGGAACAACTCATCAGAATAGTTAGTATTGTTTCGTGTATAATTGCAAATACAGATGATAGCGAATTAGAAATATATTAGAATAATACTAGAAGTAACTACTTATTTTCCAATAAAATTTATACTAAAAATTAGTTTGGCATGAACATGCGAACATGCGGCCACCGTGTGTTGCGCCTATGCATTTACCGTGCTACCTATAAACACTCCCACAAAATATCATTTCCACGCAGTTACTAACCTGAAGAATACTGAAATAAGTTTACCTCATTGTTCTGGGGATGATCAAATTTTTTATATTGAAGAAAGAATAGAACCGTGATGGTTTGGTCGAGCAGAGCAGCGTTAGCTTCCTCTACCACCGCGGTATGTGCGACCATCAGCACGACGTTGTAAGGATGGATTTTGTCTGAGCTATTTTCCCTCACGCGTCCCATGTACGCTTTCCCTCACTTCCTGCCAACATGAATATTCAAATTAACTTTAGGGACAAATTAATTATCATCTTAATGAGTTTGAAAGATTAATTAAATGAGTGGTTTGAATAGGCGCGCACTTAATAGCTCATAGAGAACCATTCTCGAGAATTCGGATTTATTTTTATAAGGCATTTCAAGAGAAGAGAAGCTGAAATCTGTTCATGAAACTCTTATTCCCATGTTGATTTCTTTGTCTTGGAGACGACGCAGCTTCCTTCGCGTCCTCAAAAGGCGGGACAAAAAATATTCTCTTCGGTCAGGAAAACGGACATGAAGTAATTTTTTCTCCTTTTTCTAATATCAAAATCCATTCAGTAAATTATTTTTCGGTTAGTTAAATAATTTATTCACCTTCTTTTTCTATTATCAAAATCCATTCAGTAAATTCACTATCGGTTAATTTAATATGTTAAACTTTATAGTTATTATGTTTATTGTGTTTGCAAGTGAGCATAAAAAATGTGAGAATGAATGATTAAATGGAGTTCAGTAGAGTATAGAAGTGCTGAATCAAGTCTGTGACAATTTGTATTTCATTATCTGTTGACAGTGAACAATTTTTTTCAACAATGACCGTTTTAGTCTGACACCAGAAGTGTTTAAAATTTGTTCAATTATAAAAAGATTTTTCTTCTAAATTCATCTATGGTTGTATTTTAAAGGATCACAAGTACAAGATGCGTGACGCATATAAGTACACGCGTGACACATATTAGTACAAGCGTGACAGATATAAACACATACAAGTAAAAGCGCTAGCACACTAGTGATGCATGACTGTTCAAACCTGTGAGCCATCATGTCCTTGTGATCGTTCATGCAACAGGAACTTTCCTATCAAACTCAAGTTATTACAGTTGGCAAATTTTAACAAGCCACATATTATCAATGTGACCATAACAGTTCCAATGGCAATTAGAACTATTTACTGCAATTTCGTTTGCCATTGCCTCGCTTATTCATAGGTTATTCTCAACTTTATTGATTGGTATAGCAAATTAATTTATCCGACGGTATGTCAATATCGCTCGTGGGAGACTGAAAGAATTTAATCTTTACCCACTTGATATAATTTAAACGTATCAACGCTTGGACGTTATTCCTAGTTGAAGTCACCGATCACCAGCAATATGAACGCAGATGAAGTGAGAACGCGCCTACGTAATTGGATCGAAGCGAAATCTTTCGAAGATCGCAGAGTCGTCGACTCAATGAGGCCACTTCTGGCCGCTGTGTTGTGCCCATCGCGCTGAAAGTGTCCGAATCAATTGATTCAATTAACGCGTCGAAATTAATTCAGTGAGCCTCAATATGGTCGTGATCTCGAGAGCCCTGTAGCTGCTCTGCCTCGTGGTCCCAAATTGATACACATGTGTGCTCAGGATGATCTCAAGTTTTTGTTCTGCAGGCGTGTAAACAAAGCTCCAGTCAGTCGAGCGATTTAGCTCAGCTTGAGCTCTCGTTGTTTGCTCTTGAAGTTTGCATTACTTGTCTTTTTGCTTGGTTTTCTTGGCGAAGGCCTGAGCGAAACCATTAACCGGCCAGAAATGGATCTCTAAAAGTGTAAGCCTTCGCCTGGAGTCCGAAGCACATTGCTTCTTTTGCACGAGTTCGTAAAGATGAAGTTAGCGTGCACTAAGAAATTGCTTGCGACCAAGTGGCTTCGTAGCCATGCATGGGAATGATGGCCGGGGCTCGACGTTCAACTTCTGTTTTGGTCAGAACAAAAAACGCCTCCATCGGCCCCACATCGCTGCATAAACGCTAATTGCATCGCTCAACTTTTGCACGATTGCTCGACCCAAAAATTGAGATGAGATCGTGGCTTTAGTAAAGCAAACACGAGGTAAGAACTTGGCAAATAAGAGAGCAGCCCTCAAAGAAATTGGCAGTCAAAAGCACATGGTGGAGAGTGAGAGTGACTTCTAAACGCCCTCCGGCAAGTTGGGCTTTTGGCCGAGGCAGCTTCTGCTGGGGTAATGGTCTGGTCCAAAATACTTGCCGGCGTCAAGTATTGTGAGGCTTTTGTCTTGAATTGTGATGAGCCAGTTTCCCGCATGCCACTGCAGTTACTATGGGGAATTTCCATCGTCACATCAAATTCTGTGCACTTGAATGGATTTTCATTTGAAAACTCTGGAATCGGATGTTACTACTATGTTTGTTTTAAATTCAACGTCATGTGGTCTTCATTAATATATAATTATTATCTAAAATCCCTACATTTTCAACTAGTTCACACATCGAAGTTAAATTTAATGGAACTCCATAATTTCTCCAAGATGATTTATTCAATCGGGGTTCGAATCCAATATTCTCGGTACATGAGTTTGACAAACGCTAATGCCTACCTATGGGTGCCGAATTCATCTTGTGAACGGAAATGAATAAGATTGCCCTCTTATAAAAACATATCAATGTGACCTCATTTAATGCGAGTTCACAACATCAAACCTTTATATCGTGACATTAATTATATTCATTTCGCCTAGCCGTTATTGACCACGTTAATTGAATCCTGGTTTTGGTAACCGTAGAGTATATAGAATTTTGTACCTGGGAGCTCTCAAACCTGTACCTGGGAGCTAACAAGCATAGGAAAAGGATTTCCTAGCGAATTTTATTTATACAATTTTGTGAGCTACAATTTCATAAGGTCCAGCAGAGAACTCAGAATTCTTATCCCTTTGTAAAAATATGTTCAGAAAAATCCTAATTCATGTTCAGTA
The DNA here is from genome assembly GCF_000764305.2 of Hyalella azteca. Lineage (NCBI taxonomy): Eukaryota > Metazoa > Arthropoda > Malacostraca > Amphipoda > Hyalellidae > Hyalella > Hyalella azteca. Next base: position 61,336 of record NW_025946787.1, on the reverse strand, counting down.
AGCTTGTCATGAAATTAATTTGAAGAAACAGGAATTAAACAAACTGGGTGGGTTAAATATTTATTCCTAATTTCATAAATTACGACTAAGCATTTAAATTAAAATATCTTAAATTATCTCACGAGTAGGAATTCTTTAGTAGCCGTGCATCATTAACATTGCAAAAGATTTCAATGAACGTTTACCTTAATTACGCACGCCAATGCCATATTGCATATTTTACGAAAATCGCCAACATCAATAACGCGAGATCATCAAACTCATCTAATCGAGTTGATTGAAAGAATCAACCTCATTAGCCAAATTGATCGAACACGTCATATGTAACTGCACGACTTGATTAAGAGAATCGACTCCACCTGGGCGATTTGATCAAGCTTTTCATTCCTAATCGGACGAATTGATCGATCAAATCAATCTTATTTGGATTAATCAAGAATTTCATCTTTACAAGGGCGAATTAAACGAACGCGTCACCCACAGTCTCTCGTAAAGCATTCATCTTTACTCCCATCGTATATGCCGGATAACAAGTCAGATTGGCTTATCAACATCTCTGAACGACACGCATGAAGCTCACCATCCACTCCTGGTCAGGTTGACTTAGTTGACCGCTTGACTCAGTTGACCTCTCATAAATGAAGTTAAAAAGCACCCAAATTCGTCAACCACTATTGGTCTGGTGAGGAGTTCGAGCCTCTTAACCCCTCTTGGCTTGTTTGACACGGCGTTCGATTTCGTAAAACACTATTGGACGGTTTGAGGAAGTTCGAGCCCTCCAACCTCTCCCAGGTGGTACATCTTTACTTCCAATATAGTACGTCAACCACTCAGGACGGGTTGACGAGGCGTTCGAGTCCTTCAACCGCTCCTGGATAGGCAGACGAAGCGTTCGAGCCCTTCAACCTCTCCTGGGTAGGTTGACGAGGCATTCGAGCCCTTCAACCTCTCCTGGATAGGCTGACGAGGCGTTTGCGTCCTTCAATCTCTCCTGGATAGGCTGATGAGTTGTTAGAGTCCTTCAATCTCTCCTGGATAGGCTGACGAGTTGTTAGAGTCCTTCAACCTCTCCTGGATAGGCAGACGAGGCGTTCGAGTCCTTCAACCTCTCCTGGATAGGCAGACGAGGCGTTCGAGTCCCTTCAACCTCTCCTGGATAGGTTGACGAGGCGTTGGAACCCTTCAACCTCTCCTGGATAGGTTGACGAGGCGTTCGAGCCCTTCAACCTCTCCTGGGTGGGTTGACGAGGCGTTCGAGTTCGTCTAGCTCCTCAAGATCGTCCTCGGCGGCGGTCTGTAGCCCGACCGACATTAGCTCAGCCAACGCTGCTCCGGTGGCCACGTTCTCCTAATGTAACGAAAACCATTAACTTCAATTGTTTCATTTTTAATCGTATTTCCTTTTCCTGACGATAACAAACTCAGCAACAATAAGTAAAACGATGTCTAAATTATGTTTGGTGCAATTAATTAAGAGCGGCGTCTGTACTATTAATCTTGTAGGCGGGCGAAAATGTTTAATGAGCTTTTCAAATACGATGACGATCAGACGAATCAGCTAATTAAGGGATTCGGGAATGATCTGCAATATTCACCTGTGATGTTTTACCTGTATTTGCATGTGTTTTATTTTGTATTGTGCATAGTGCAAATCCAGTAATAGCAAACGTCCCGTATTACTTGACTGCACAAATCATCTGTATCATGTAATACTACATAATCAAAAAATCATAACTTAATCATTTTTTCGATATTTATAGAAGCATTTTAATGACACATTCGTAACGTTTACATATTTTTTATGGATAAAATGAAATATTTTGTTATACCTGCAACATGTTCAGAGCCAAATTGCACGTCAGAGAGTCGCTCTGCAGCTTCTTACTGTAGTTGTACACCAGAAGATGCCATGGCGTAGACGACAGAACCTTCTCGTCTTTCATATCATTGAACCAATCTTGACCCTGCAGAAAAATATAGCAAGAGTTTATTATGAGTGCAATCATTTATTGAATCCACTTATTTTATTTGATGAAACAGTATGGCAGTAATGAAATATTTAGTAATTAAATTTTTAATCTACTATGTTGATTTGAAAAAAGTTTATTGCAATTGTGTGGAAAATAATGCGAGCCTTTGAGAACACGGTGTACTCTACCAAGGTTAAGAGGAAGTAGTTGCTAGAGAGCTCACAAAATTATTAATATCACTTGTCAGGTAGGTCCTAACTTTAGAAAGCTTCAGCAAAAGATTAGATAAACTCTAACATGGGTAATGGAATTGAAGATACCAATGTTGAGTGTGCATATTGATTGAACTTAAATGCATGTATAAATTTACGATCCAGTCACTGTCCAGTTGTAAAGTCACTTTTGAACACTAAAAATAAACTAAACAATTCATCACCTCCAATATGTGGTTGGCTAGAGCGTTGAGGCTGTTCGCGTCCATATCTAATTTGCCGTAGGTTTTCTTCATTTCTTCGAGGCCTTGAGGGGAAATTTCCCTAGCCATGTCATAAAGAACCGTCCACACCAGCATATTGATCTGCTCAAATGCATCTTGTTTCTTTAATGTTCCAACGCCAGAGGCTTCAGAAGAGGTTTACTGGCAACAAAAGTCACCCTCCCGGCAAAGGATGTTAAAATAACGTGGAATTGACGTCGGTTCATCCAAACAATGATTATTTTGTCGTTGATTCAGGGTTATATGTCCGGTGGGTATGTATCATATAATACTAATAAACAACAGCAGTCGTATGAGGTGACCATAGTGAAAGGAGTAATTAAAAATTGTCATTGCTTTCTTATTAAGTGTCAACTGACTGGAGGATTCGTTGACCAAGTTCGTGAGGGATAAGTATAAGACACCATCTGTCTAGAGAGCTTATCTTGATACGGGGTGGTTATATATTAGAGCTATATTATTGGCAAATGGCGAAGACGTCGACCGATAGGTCCGAGTAGCTCTAACGCTAGTTACTCGCGACATGCCAACTTGTCAGCTTCTGCGGGGGCCTAACTAAGGTTCCCTGCCCTTTTATAGAATCACGTCTTCCGCCCGATACTGAGGTCTTGATCGCGTGATCTACCACGTTATGTTGTCCAGACGCTGACTCAGGTCTAGTACTTTTCCATCAATCTCGATCACGTTTAGTGAATATTGCGTCTCAAATACAGTTGAACATATCTTGCAATATAATTATAATGAATATGATGAGACGCCGGATTGAACCGGTCAAAATTGACTTTCATCCAATGATTGAGTTATTTAAATTTGTATACAAATTCACTAGCATGAACAATAGTGAGCAAAGGCATCAAAAAATTGTTTGCTAAATATTTTTCCTGTTCAAGGAGAAAGAAATGCTCTTTGGAATTAATAATTAAGCTGGGTTAACTCACCTCGTTGCTAACAACGGGCTTCAAAAACTCATCTTCTGCAATCCCTCCAAGCTCACGATCAGCTTCAGCCTGGAAAAAACAACCAATAATGGAAATGTCACACAGTAAACATGCATTAAATTGTGTTCTAAGAGATCGGTATTCGAATATTAGCCGAACATTCATTAGGTGATTACAAACAATAAATTTATATGGCTCGATTGTTCAGGTGCTCGTTCGTTTATTCTGCCTCGTGAGGTGAAAAACCCATGCATGCATCACCATTATTCAGGTAGACATTAAACCTCCTCTCACCTCATGTCAAGACAAGCGCGCTCACCTCGCGCTGCTCGTCGCGCATCGCCCGCTTGCCAAGACAAGCGCGCTCACCTCGCGCTGCTCGTCGCGCATCGCCCGCTTGCCAAGACAAGCGCGCTCACCTCGCGCTGCTCGTCGCGCATCGCTCGCTTGGCGATCGCCGCGAGTTGCTGGTCCACGGCCTCGCGCAGCAACTCTTCTGTCACGGCATCCGAGTGTCTGGGATTCTGATCCCATTCCTATAGGAAATATTTAGTTGAATCACTGAAATCGAAATCGTTTCTCATGTAAGCTATATGTATAAATATTCGATATTAGAGAAATATTCAAATATTAAGTGCGACGAACCAATATTAATTAAAAATAAAACAAATAAGGCAGGGAAGATAAAAGAAAACTACTACACAATTGAAGTATAGACAAACGTGTAATTTATCCATTGAAATTTACGATCCATTAGTAACATCCTTGAATATTACATGCAATTATTTATGAACATTATATATAAGTGATCCTATTCTTGATTGAATAATTCTTCATCAATATTCATTATCATATACAACTTCACCCTCTGGAATTCAAGCACAACAAGGGGCACCCTCTTACTTCATTTCTCTGCTGTATTCTCCTCTTCTTCTCCGTGACCCAGGGCATCTCCGTGACGGGCGCCAGGGTCTCCTCGTCGGCCGAGTAGCACGGCAGCGGGTGAGGCTCGTCGTCATCATCGTCAAGGTACTGCAGGCCGTGGCTGAGATAGCCACAGAAAATTAAATACGTTTGTGTACGATTTTAATTTTATTAATAAACTGGTGTGGCTGAAAATAAGGATTAATAATTTTCGACACTAAAATTGAAGGGGAGAACGAATTCTGATATCAACAGGACGGAAGTACTGTAGAAAATTTCAAATTATCCTTGAATGTCTGTACAATAGCTGTCTTATACGTATGCATTTGTTATAACTGAATGACGGTGAGACGAAAATATGTTATTAATAAATAAGCACCAAGTTGCACTTTTGTTGAAGTCTCTGAAAATCTATCTCTTATAAATTATACGAAATTATAAATTTTTTCTATAAATCGGGATCTTATTCGTAATTTAACAGTCCAAAAATAATTTTTGCACTACACCTAATCAGCAAGCCCAATGGTTAAAAAACGTCTGAAGGAGGCTAATAACTGATAACGAAGTCAAATTATTTTGAATTGAACTATACTTCGCAACGGAAGTTTGCAGAAAATCTGCTATGACTATCGGGTTAGTTAAAGTCAAGGAACTGAAAATAAATTCGTCAGGGTAAAAGTTTCGTGCATTTTTCTGGCTTAATTCATAACCTAAGACCGTTTGCGATGCCAAAATGAACGTAAATATATTAGGTAATTGATTATTGTGACGTCACCTGGAGCTGTTGCTTGGAAGCTTGGCGTAGCGCGCTGACCGCAGATCAAGCGGCGCGCTCTCCCTGAAACGCTCGTGACCGGGCGGTGTTGGTAGCCTGTTGTTGGAGAGTGAGGAAGAAAACTCAATGAACAAAACACTGAACTCATTTTTCAAAGACTATTTTCATTATATCAGCAAATCCAAAAGCTAGTTATGGAATAAAAATTATCATTTTTATCGCTCAGTGAAGTTTCTGTCATTATAATTATTCGAAGGTCTGCTGACACAATCGACCAAAAATAGTTCCTATGCTTTGCTTATTTTTTGAAACTGTTATACAATATTGCACATGAAAATAATAACAAAATCTTGAAACACATTCAATATAAGTTATATATGTAAGAATTAGAAAAAGTCTGCCACTATCAACAATTTGACATAAATTGGCAATCCCCGTAAGGGAACGAAATAGAGTTTCAAAGCGAACTTTAATGATACTCAAATATTTAAAAACAAAACAAATATTTATGGTGTGAGAGGTGCCAATGTCCAATGAAATCTTCAAAGACTACATTACAATGTATGGGATACTAAAAAAACTTCCTTCTTGAATCTTACTTTGCCTTATTTTCATCTACCCTAAACACGAACTATCCTACTCCTCTAGCCTCTGCCCTAATGTTGCTCCTACCTGACCCTCCTTCCTACACTAATGAATATGTGACGCGTGGCAGCCAGCTGATATGAAGGTCCGACTCGTGATTTTTTTTTTCAGGATCACCACGCATCCAATTATATATTATCCAAACTCAACAAAGTTCCGATAGTCCCTTTTAAATTAGTCTATGCACGATAACTTATAAATTCTCTACGAAAGAAGCAACTTTAGAAAACGGAAGTTTTGATAGTAAACTATTTTATATGGGGATGAACTAACTTCTGTTCTTTTTCTATACGTTAAATATTCTTCTGCGTCGGTAACAACAATTTACAAATAAATAATAGAAAAGAGACATTAAAGATAGTTCATTGTGAGAATTTTCTTCAGAATTGAAACTTATATCCATTTCATGATAAAATTATTCTGAGTTAATATATCCCAGGGAATTAATAGAAGAGATAAAAATCATTGAAGTTATTGTAAAGCCTTTACGCGGAGAACAGGTTTAAATAAAATCTGGTAAATATTGGTAATTAAAGTCTAAGCAGAGCTGGAGCATCACATCCACACTTTTGGGACAAATTTCTGGGCGCGAATTTTAACGGCACTGATGGCAGGTTTTCCACGCAAAAGTGGCCGAATCGAAACCGATCAGAACCAAATTAAAAATGTAGGTATTTTTTGATATTATGCTCATGCTAGCATCGATATAATATTTTTTGTCCGCTTATATTAGTGCGTTAAACGCTAAGTTTCATTAAGAGTTCCATGCGCAAATTTTTCAAATCGAAACCGAACTTAACCAAATTTATATCGAAGCCATTTATTCGCAATACACTCCGGCTGGCGTTTTCAGAATTATAACAAAAATTGACAACGCCCTCAGGAGTGTATAATGTGTATTGCGAATAAAGAGCTTCGTTGTTTATGTTAAATAGGTCAAGGTCGGTTTCAATTTGACGAAATTATGCGTGGGAACCTGCCATGGAAATTCGACCCTGGGGTTCGTCCCAAAAATTTATCTCTAAAGTGTCGCTGTCGTCATTGGAACTCACCTGGGAAGCGCTGGTGGAGGCGTGTTTTTGAGAACCATATTGTGTGCCAGCTGCTCTGCTTCAACGCTTAGATGAACTGATAGATTGGCGATTTTTGTTGGAAAAAATTAAACTTTTTTCCTGAGCCAAGGCTCAAATAGATAAAAGTCACTGCTTGGTAGAAAGGGTGCCGTGTCAAATCAAATAACGGTATTGAACTTGGCCCAGTTGGAATCAATCGAGTTTTCTAGTATGAATTCTGACAGAATTCAACCGATGTAGTTATTGGTTTGAACACGAATGTAACGAAAATTCGTTGACGTAGTGAAACGAATACTTCGAAATTTAAAAGTGTGCTTCAAAGACAAATTTTAATTTGTCGCGTGTCTGAAACTTCAGAATTTTAATTATCATTATTTTTTAGCGCATTTTCTCATTTATGGAAAAAATGCACTATTGTGCTCGCCATGTCCGTCTGTCTGTCTGTCCGTCCGTCCGTCCGTGACCTCAAGTTTTCGTCGACGAGAAAATGCGCTCTCTGTCAGACTGTCACTCACTCACTGCAGTGAGTACTGAGTAATATTTTTGTTTTTTCTTGGTGATGTGGAAATAACACAGCGAAAAAATTTATTATTATCAAAATTCTCTGAATATTACATACTTAAATACTGGCGTCATATGATACGTGCGTCAAAACTAACAAACGTTGCAATTTAGACGTTTTCACAGTAATAGCCATCTATAGTGTTTCGTGAAAAAGCGTTGTCTGAGACAGCATGAATGTTGCCGTCTGCAGCAGCAGCTTTCTAATTTGTTTTTATCTTCGTTTATTTCTTTATTTATATTTATTTTATTGTTACATTTGTGTTACATCGACCGTCATTTATGTTCGTGACGCTGCAACATCTGATATGAGTCATATGACGAAGAAACAGATCAGTAGGTGGCTGCGTTTATCAAATTATTTTGTTCTGTAAAAATTGTTTTATAAACATTTGTTTATTTTGATTTCAGTCTCTTGCTAATTAATTTCATCATGTCATATTGTTGGTAGACTGTTAGTCTTACAGTGGTTCAACCGATAACGCGACTTAACCATTCTTTTCCCCATAAGGGCCAATAATGGTATATATTATGCCTTAGTCAGTAAAACCGTTGGTAGTTCGAAACTAATCTTGTGCCGTGGCATAACGATTAAACCGAGATTACATTACAGCTTGGCAAAAGGAAGATTTATATAAAAAATAAGAACATGTGAGGAAAGAATTGACGAAGTTATACCACATATGTTTTTGCATTTTGAAGTAAACACGCAAAATACTGCAGACATAAAAATTATAAAGGCATGAATAATTTTCACCGCCAGTTTGCGAAATTTCACTTTACAAATAATATTATTAGAGAAATATTATTCCGCTGTTAAAGGAATATTTCTAACAGAAACAACACATAACATGGGTTTTGTTTAAATTTTATTTTCACACCGGGGAACGAAGAATCGGAATTTTTTACGACTCACGCTTCGTAATAAACGAAAAAAGAAACTACACTTCCATTTGTGTGGTATATTGAACGCATGGAGTGGTCAGTTCAAATCTGATCAGTTCTTTTCACTAATAATGTAGTTATCAGTGATGACATCTAAATTGAATATTTGCATGCTAAGACCATTTAATTGCAATGCATCAGTATCATGTTCACTCAGCCCACGACCAACAAGAGAAACATTATTTGTTAGCCAGTTTTAAGTTGAACTAACTCATGAGAACAGTATAAAGGTCACTGTTTGAGACGAGTCGTCACAGCAACGGTTAGCGACCATTTGTAGCTGTGGAGACAATCGTCTGATTCTGTTCTATGAGAAATGTATCTTGTATACTATATAATGCAATATTAAAATATATTGCTGGTAAATTAACAGAAATGAGAAAGCACCATGGTCTGGAGATCCATTGCGTAATCGCTTAGGCTCCATAAGCTGAACTTCAAGTTTCAAAAACATTCGTTTCAGTCATCATATCTGTTTTTTTTTATCGCATGGATAGTTATCTTACCGGGTGTACTTTTTGGTTATAAACTATTGATATATTCAGCGTGCATGTTATACAGTTTCGTCATTCAGTCGTCAGTGTCGAATGTCATGATAAAAAAATGTCATCACTCGTCACGGTTGACGGATGGGCCGTTGCCGGCCAATTACATTGCCTTTTAATAATAAAATGGCTTTTTTAATCACGTTGGTAGGCTAAGAAATTATGATGGCCTAAAACTTTTTGTATATTTCAATTTATGAACAGCAAAAAGTTTAAGTTATTGCACCGTAAACTATAAACTTGCGAATGATATATAACTGTGGTCGGTTTTGGCCTTTTTACGAACGAATTTGGCCGTTTTCTTTGCCACCATCTGACAACCTAAGACTATACCGTACGTCTGGCAAGCGTCATGTTTACATCTCGGTATACGATTGGTGCACGTTATAGGCAGACTGGTGCTAAAAATCGACTTAATTGATGCAACTAAAATGATAGCTTCCACAGCGATCTTGATTTTAGTATATGAGTTCTAGACGGGCGGATATATTGAGATATATCTGACTAATAACATCTGTGAACATTCTCGCTGTCGTGGCAAGGTTTTTGTTAACGTTCCCTGCACTGTGCTGCAGCATACTAAAGTCAACTTGGGTGTTCGCCAGAAATCATCAGTGATGCAAGACGAAGCCTCTTGTAACCTGACGGACCGGCTTTCGTTTCAGTCTCAGTGAACGATTTGCTGTTAAGATAAGGAATTTGACAAGCAAAAGTTAGTCGGGGAAATTTTACAGTAAACGTGTCATAGTTTATCTCGCTATAGCTTTGCTGAATGTTTTCTCACACAGTCTCTAAGTAAACGCCAGGTTCGGCCAGTTACTTAGCATTTACAATTTCCAGGCGAGGTTAGTCGGGGCCACACGTAATGCAAATTGTTGGTCGAGGTTTTTTTTAGGGTCCGGCGATAGCGAGATGGACGGGTGCTTATAAACTGTATGATTAGTGCTAGGTTTTGGGTTTGAGACCAGCTAGCTGTAAAAATCCCGCAATGTCAAGAAATTTTGACAGGTCTAACATTGTCTTATCTCCCCCGCTTACCAAATTCCAATAGAAATCGCGCTCTTCAAAAGAACTACACGATTCTAATTTATTGGTAATAATTTATGTACATTGTTTTCAAACTACTTCATGCGTCGAGCGCGCTCATCGATAATATATTGTAAGAGCGTCAACGAGTCAATCGTTCGTGTTATTCGAGCATCGACCATCTAGCAAGATAAAGCTCGAACACAGCCTGCCGAGCACTCGATTGGACGCCTCAAGCAACTAGTAAGGACTATTGACATTTTTAAAACATACACTAGAGATTGAGTAGATCAGGCATTGGACAGTTATAAGGGCTAAAGGTCTTATTTAGGGACTTTACAATATTTTTGAGGCTGAAGCCCCCCTGAAATAGCCATAGCGACTACTCAGATCAGATAAATTTTCAGCACATTAATGAACTAACGCTGTCTAAATTGATAGTGAAGTCGTTTTCAAATAACTACACATCTGATGCTCGTGTGTATCTACCATCAAAATTTAATTTTTATACAATAGGTCTGGTTCAACCGAATATCAAGTCAATCAGACTTGAGTTCCTACATCTGTAACTCATCACTGATGAAAATACTGTCCACAGCTCTACAGCAGTTTTTCATCACCAGAGGAAACATCACTCCCGAATTTTTCGCTAGCGAGTTCAAGTTCGTCGTAGAACCAGATTTCTATTTCTTTGTCCAGCAATGGCAGCCCAACCGTATAACTTTTCCTGGATGGTGCCTGGCGAAATCTGCGCCTGCGCGCGCCCCGACCGCCGTGCGCACGCTCAGTTCCTCAGGTACGCTACTCCATAAGTTTGGAATAGGCCGCTCATTGGGTGCTGGTGAAAAATCATTTGTGGAGTTGACCTAACGGCATGTTAGGCCTGGCACGAGATGAAGTGTCGCGGCCGGCCACGGAGAGATAATATGTTGAGTTGTCGGTCAAGTTAATAACTGAGCTGTGACACAGCATGAACGTTAAAAGGCTAAAAATTTCAATTGATTGCAAGCAAGAAACTGAACCTGATTTCTCTCCAATTGAATGATATACAACTGCAATTAAAACAACTAAAATTGTGCACACGAAAATAATAGCAAACTCCCGGCTATCGGCAGGGACGCCGGTGTCCGGTACGTGGTGTGCTTGTCAGACGACCTGCCGCCTGCCCCATATCCGGACCTGCACATCCAAACTATTCCCGTTGAGGAATTCGAACCCCCAACCCTCGACCAAATACATGAATTTATCGGGATCTGTGAGCTAGCGAGAGCGCGGCAAGTGGTGAGTATTTGTCTACTCGGGTGCTGCCAGCAGACAAACATTTCATTGTACTCCTAGAAACGATGCTGGTCTACGAACATTATACTCACTTATGTCTATAGGTAACCATTCAATAACACGTGACTGTCCCCTACAATGTTGAATTGATTCCTGCTGAGATACCTAGTACAATCTGTTTCACTGGGCTTGTAGAAGGACGACAAAATTAATTAAAATATCAAAATTTCGAAGGACTAGGACTAGCAATAAAAAAGTGCGAGTTATTAATCAGATGTCTAAAACTCTCCTTTGCTCATCTATTCTATTCCTGGGGTGAGGCTGTCTGCGTGCATTGCCGTATGGGGCGCGGCAGGACGGGAGTGATGCTGGCGTGCTACTTGATTCGTTACCAGGGCCAGGTGCCACAACAGGCCATCAGCAACGTCAGGTTCAAGAGGCCTTACAGCATAGAGACTTGGGAGCAGGAGTTCGTCGTCAAGGACTACTATGACCACTGGACTAAAGTTAGGACAGTATGAAGTCGCACTAGATAGATAAGTAAATAATTTCAAGACATTCCATCAGAAAAATATTGAGGTACATGGTGTCGTGTTTTGAAGTGTTGATAGGGCGCTTATCATATTTTAAACTGATTTACTGTCTACGGTTAAATCCGGCTTGATCTGTCTCATGACCTAAATAATTGGCTAACCTGCTCATTTGCTTCTTCTGCCAAAGGTTATCAACGTGATACCTGGAAGTCCAATAAACTAAATCGTGTAAACCATCCTGAAATAAATGTTATACTTTTTACTTATTTCATTCTTCAGAACATTAGGTAGGATGCAATGGAACATTTGATACAATGAGAGTAAGAGAGAGCGAATATTTCACGCTTCTGATCATTTAATAAGGCAATAAAAGTCTTAGGCAATCATTGATTGAGATGCAACAAAATTGTTCAAGCCTTTTCTCAATATAAATTCATTAAATCCATACAAAGACCTAGTAATAAATGGTTATAGTACGATAATGCTGACAAATAGCGCTCAATTTTTACAATTGCTCATGCTTCAAATGTCCGCTATTCGACCGGTGTCTAACACTAACACTATAGTAAATAACAGTATATTACAAGATAATCAAATAAACTTACTAATTCTTCAATTGACTAGATGGATCGACTTCTTTGAACTCGGAGTCTTTATCCTTTTTAACCTTAAGAACTATAGGAGTGTTGGAGTCTATGATAGGCTTGGCTTTCTCCTGCGGTGTTGAGGGCACTACAGCAGTCACCAGCACCGAGCAGCCTTTGGATAGAACGCCGTTCTCGTAGGCCAGGGCGAGCTGGTTCACGACGCGTCGCTCCACCTGCATAATACACGTGTGTTTGATTCTTGCTACAATGAAAAGGTGACACATATATTTTGTAATGAAATAAACAACAATATATTGCTATAATCTGAACTGGAAAACAAACTGAGTTAAGTCTAGTCCAAAATAGAACAAAATAAAAAATTGCGAATTAAAAGTGTTCTATGTCGTTACTCCAGTTGTTGACTGTGTAGTAAATAATAGCTGAAATAAATAAGGACGTCAAATTTAGCATTTCCCTGATGGTATAACAATTAATCAATTTACAATTATAATCCAGAAATCAATAAACAATTATCGTTCAAAATTTGTCAACACTGCAACGGACCATCAGTAATAGTAAACGCTTCCTTTAATAGTTACAGCAGCTGTGTGGAATATTTCTAGTTTGATTCGTGAGCAAGGTCCACAGAACGGGCCACAGACTGGAAGCCTAAATCTGGTTGAATCGCACAGTTAAGAAGCTCCATAATGTGCAAAAAACTATTTGGAATTTGTCAATGTCAAAATGTTGGTTACGCGGTTATACTCGTACGATAATGAGCGAGAGCAAAATGATAACTTTCATAAAAAAAAAACAATACAAGGACAAAGGATACACCAGAAAGCATTAATTGTTTAACGTAGGCATTACACGGTTATACTCGTACGATAATGAGACAGAGCAAAATGATAACTTTTATAAAAAAAACAATACAAGGATAAAGGATACACCAGAAAGCATAAATTGCTTAACGGAGGCATTTACAAGCAAGAAACATGCCGCTGTATGAAGATAAGCTTCATTCCACTCACTTCGTGTTTGATGGAACGAGCTCCGTAGTGAACATTGTAGCCATCAGCGAGGGCATCCAGGACCAAAGGGTCGAATTTCAATGTTATCGAATGTTTCTTCTCGGCCTGAAAAAATTGTCTACATAAAATTTTATTGATACCAAATAATGGTATCTTCCATTTTTACTCGTAAACTCACATAACTGAAGATGTAAAAAATCATTACAGATAAGGAACTTGAATGATGACAGAAGTAACATAGTCTAATATCTATCAGGATCTGTAGTTCTACACACGAATGAATTAAAACATTAGAAGAAAGGAAGCGATGGTACCTACTAACTAATCCCAGGAAGCCAGTAGAGGCTATACAAAATGAATTATATTAAAAAAATAAGCACTGACCCGTTGAATCCAAGCTTCTAGTTCCATACGAACGAGTTGAAGCAGTTCAGCTCTCGAGAAAGGAACAAAGTAAACGATCTCATTGATGCGTCCTAAGAACTCGTCACGCTGGAAGTGGCTCTTCAGGATAGGGCGGATGACAGCTTCCTTGAAACTGATGAGGAAATTGTTGGAATCTCTTAGTTAAAAAACGGTACACACACAACTAAAATGATAAATAAAACCGAATTGATTTTGTAACTGATGGGTATAACAAGAACTAAGACAATTAACTTTCAACACGCTTGAAATGTTTTTTTCTGATCATGAGTTTGACCGTTTTATCGAATGGGAAACTCGAGATTCAGAATCTCACGGAGATAACAGAAACACTCGAGGCAACATGCGAGTATGAGGATCATTTGACAGCTTAAGTTGCAAATTAATTGTAATGTACGCACAAAAATTGGCAAAAATTTACAATATTTATATGAAAAAAAGTGAATTTCTTGACATTTTCTTTGCTCATGAATACTTAACTAACAAACGAGTATTCCTTTAATTAGAAAGCATCTGATTAGAATGTTTTAAATTTGAATTTAACATTGAAGCCAATGACAACATATTTTAATTTAACATTCAAGACAGTATATCCGAATAATTGTTCATATACACGGTAGCAGACATGAACTTTAACTCGTAGAAAAATTGAATAACATTTTCTGTAACAACACAATTGGGTTGAGTTTCAAATGAATGCAAGGCATAAGATAATCATAAAGACATGTGAGGTCCAGTAGATCATAGTCACTCTTGGCTCTTCAATAACTGCACTAAGCTGCAAATGACAAATGAGTAAGCCACAAATCGCACTAAACCACAGAGTATCAAACTAAGCGCCAGGATATGAGGCCTACTTGCGCGATATGGTGAGCGGCGCCTCGACGGCCTCGTCGCTCGGTTCCTGGTCGTAGCGATGAGCGGACAGCGCCTCCGCCTCCTCGCGTAGCTGCAAGGCGTGACCGGCGATCTCGTCGCTGCCGAGGTTCGAAGTCATGATGAAAATAGCGTCCTGTGTTGCACAAATAACCATCAAAACCATAAAAAAACAAGTGCTAGCTGCAATTAGTTAGATCTCTTGTACGACACAAAGGAATCATTTAATGTGTCGTAAAAAGATTTCTGAATAGTCTATAAACATTGCAATCTGCTTTAAGATGAAATTCGCCTCATTTTCATCAACAAATGCAAACTAGTAGCAGGAATTTCATGGTACGGAAGCTATACCTTACACTCGATAGTTTTGCCCTTGCCGTCAGTTAGTCTGCCCTCGTCAAAAAGTTGGAGAAGGATTGTCAGCACATCTGGATGTGCTTTTTCAACTTCATCAAAGAGTACCACGGCGTTGGGATTCTTCCGTAATTTTGTAGTCAATTGACCGCCTTCATCATGGCCTATGTAACCTGTAAGGGACAAGTACAAACTGGAAGTCTTCAATCATGCACACTTAGGACAGGAACCTACAGTGCTACATCAGATAAATCCATAATCCTGACGCCAGGATGCAGGAATAGATGGAAAATCTATACATTTGATTAACATATTTTGATGAAAACCATACAATATGTACACAAAATTATTATGTATGCTGAGAATTACGAAATCTATTGTGGAACAAGTAGTTCAGTCCTCAGAAGTTATTCCTGCCAGATGCATACTAATGAATATTTCTAAGTTGAAGGTACACGTAAATGATATCCATGAACTAAAGGAATACACGCGACATTATTTGAATAGGTGTGTTTTCATACAAATATTTGCAAGGCTGGCTGTATTCTAAGAACACGTCTAAAACGTTTCTCACCAGGAGGTGACCCAATAAATTTTGATACTTCGTGTTTCTGCTGGTACTCTGACATGTCCATTCTTATGAAGCCATCCTTGTGGTCTTTATGAAGATAAGACGCAATCTGCTTGGCGAGCTCAGTCTTCCCGATTCCTGAGGAGCCCAGGAAGAGGAACACCAGAGGATGTTCATCGTCACACCTGAATATGGTTAATCAGTTCAAACAAATCAGTAATAAACAGAGAGTATTAAAGATAGAGTTATTTGCGAAAAATTAATTCCACGTATTAAATAACAAACTAAGTCACATATAACTAACGGTAAATCGGAAAACATAAGACATCAAAACGTACCAGCCATTTTCTTTCCTACGAATGGTAGCACAGACAGTGCTGATGGCTCCAGTCTGGCCAATGATGCTCTTCTTTATCCTCTGTTCAATTGGAAACTTTCTTCTCTCTTCAATTTGCTGCTCTTTCTTCTTGTGTTCAAATCTCTGCATGTGGTTTTGCATCAACTTCCTCATGCCAATATCTCGGGCATAGTCAGCTGGTGGTAGTTTGTACTCGTTGCACAACGTGGGATCCGCGCCTGTACAGAACAAAACTGTTTAATAAACTGCTTATGGAGTTTATATTTAGTGAAAAGTCATGTTTAATAAGAGAATATTTAAAAAAAGTATTCTTACACATTATCTTTCAGCAAGATGACTTGTGCTACAGCAGCAACAAAGATTTAAAAGCCTTTATCACTTATCAAGAAAATTAGGGGTTGATAAAATTAAAAGTTTGCTTGAAAAAAAAAAAATAAAATAAAAAAAACATGTGGTCTTAAGAAGCCAACAAGTTGAATTGTCAAGTCATGTCTAGCAACAAGTGCACTTGCACAGGTAGAGGTTAGATGTAGGTACTTGACCTACCAGCATCAAGGAGTGCCTGCATGGTGGGTGTGTCATCACTGAGGACAGCGTAGTGCAGAGCAGTGCAGCCCCGGAACATTTGACTGTGATTAAGCCGTGTGCTAAACTCTGATTCACGCACAACTTCAACATTTGTTGGACTTGTGCGATTTTCCCTGGCCACCTGCAAATCAAATTAAATTAGCTAAGTGTACAAGTGAAAAAAGAATCTCTTGTTTCATTAAAAGGAGCATAAAGTTTCAGGTATACTTTTCTTTGAATATTTTGTCAACAAAATATTTGTCTAGCATAAACATTGAATAAAATTAATATGTATTAATTTGCATCAAAACTTGGTGTATCAATCTCAAAAAAATACCAATCCTATTCCCCATTGCAGTATAAAAAGCATTTAGGTGTTTTTAAAATAATTGAGGCATAATGACGAGACAGAAAATACGCAATTCATGTAAGAACAGCAAACTAGATAAACAAGGCTCGTTTTCAAAATTTACATACTTGATAAATATTAGAAAAATTGTCCTGGGCGTTAGGGTCAGCCCCATGCTTGAGTAGCCACTTGACAGCTTCAGTGCGGCCATTGATGGCAGCTGCATGCAGTGCAGTCCATCCATACACATGCCGGCAGTTCACGTCAACACCCAATAGAGCCAATGACTGAAAATTTAAAAATCAAGACTTTCATTAGTTGGAGAAATTAAATCCCACAATGATCCCAATTTACAAACATCCACTGGTATGATACACAAATCAATGGTTAGCATCATTGAGGTGATCAAATGTAATAATTGTAAATTATTATGTTTGATTATAATTTGAAATAGTTGGAATATAACATCAGCACAGTTATTATGCTGATGCTAGCCCACAACAAGTGATGCAGATTCATACTACATTTAAATTGTTGGGGATATTTTTAAATTTATATATCAACTTCATTTATTTATATTATAATGCAGATGATAATACTATAATAATGACATTATGTACACAGGAAACTTGAATTAAAAAAAAAGGAAAAATGATTGTTTCTCCACATTTTTTAATAAATGTTTTCTCTTCAAACAGACCATACAGTTTTTTAACCACAGAACTAATCAGAAAATACCAAACAACAGTTTAGATTCTGAGTGTGAAAAATGATTCAGTCAAGTAAAAGTTTGCAATAAAAATTGCACTTATATGTAGGATATCAACTTAGTCCTTGAACTAAAATTCAAATTTTTTTCTGCAAAATACAAGGAGTTCCCAATCTTATAACATGTAGTCTTTTCCAAATAAAAATTAAATAATACCAAGTCATACCTCAAGCCTTTTGATGTTGCCAACCATGGCTGCAAGGATGAAGTCACGTTCCTGGAGTAACTTCTGATGTTGGTCAGAATGACAGAGTGCATACGTCAATGCATAAGTTGCTAGAAATTTTCTGTCACACATAAAATTATAGTACTGGAAATTCCAAACATACCTCAACAAACTATGAGACCTAGAACATCCTGCTGTCATCCGCAAAATGTTTTGTTGGAATTGAAAACTTTTTGAAAAGCTATTGGAATGGTATAAGTTAAAAATAGGCTTTCTAAGTCTTCTCCAGAAGAAATTCATGATGAAAACCTTGCACAATTTTGAGCAACCTGTTGAAAAATATTCATCACACTTATAACAATAAGAAATCCAGAGAAGTATTCAAGTGTTTTGTCTAAACTCAAATTAGAAGCCAGTAAAATTGTTTTAGCTTGCTTATGTTACATATGTACAAGATTTAACTACCATCAAATGGGGTAATAAGGGACGGGGGGTAATACGGGACAGTCCTCTGACATTTGTTGGAGGAAATGTTGCAGCAGCTAAACCAATTAAAATATTGCAAAACAAAAAATTGTGGCATAAAGTTCAACAACAAGTTTTTCCTATCTACCTATGTAGCATAAAGCAAGTTAAGAAATCATACACTTACTACCTATAAAAATACTTGAAGAAAGTGTGAAAAGTGATATGGGAAAGAACCTCTGCTAAGGTCTGCAGCAAAAAAAAAAAAAATATTCACCATATTAAAAAATTTTACTGACATAAAAGTTGCACACAGGTGTTGGCTTAAAAATGTGATCAACAAAATTAGCGTATCCCATTCCAGAAAAAAATGACGGCCATTTCTGCACGATGGGGTAATAAGGGACTTTCCCTGGGTAATAAGGGACGCCCCTAAAAGTCTAAAACACATTTACAGTAGAGCTTTGGTTAACAAAGGCTCCAGTTAACAAGAAAATCAATCAACAACAAAGAATTTTGATTAGGTTTACCTTGCTCAGTGAAAAAATTTCACTCGACAAAAAATTAGTGCATCATAAGTCATTACCAAACTGTGCATGGAATTTCATAGATCAAATTGTTCACCAGGCAACATAGAATGAAAAGTAATTAACTTATAGTATGATTTTTTTCTCAAAAATATGATGGTTATCACTAAAATATTCCTTTCTGTTTCACGTGAGTTTTTTTTTTACAATTTTTTATAGTGAATTCACTTGACTCAATTAAAATGGTGTGAAATTACAAGCCATCCTGTAAGCTTACCTACAGAAGAAATGCTACATGGCTGCTGATATGAAGCTTGCAGTGGACAAGGTTGTGGTCAATGCTCAATGGCATGTCCATGGATACAGTAATATCACATCACAAATATGCTAATGTATGGATAAGGTAATATCATATCAATAATGGAAAAACAAGTAAAAATCACAGAAAATGTCATTTATTCTACATTTACATCCTCTACAAAGAAAGAGAAGGACTTCAAAGTACTGTTAGTAATGGATGAGCACACTCTGCATGCTTCAAATGTCCCTTATTACCCCATTCCAGGGTTGGTTCAGGAGGCTTTTATTTTGTGTCTGGCATCTTACAAATAGCATATGGAATGTTTTCAGAAACGCCATATGATAGCCCTTGCAAAGAGCTTTGAAATGAGCCTAAACTTGTTTATGAAATGCTTCATGGTAAGAAGTTATTAAGGAAAAACGCTCAAAACCATCCCTTATTGCCCCCTTTGATGGTACTCATGCCTAATAAGCATTACCAATCTGAGTAAAGGTGATGCTAGAATTTTTTTGAGGATTCATTAGCTGAACAGATACAAATGACTGCTGCATTGATTTGTATGTATATAAGAGGAAGACTGAGAAGTACTTAAAGACTAGGTCAAGGGCATCTTCCAAGCATACCACCAAGCCTCACCTTTAATTGGCATTAAAGCTTAGCAGCCATATGGGAAAATGGGGCAAAATCCACCCATGACCATCAATGAGATGAACATGCCGTACTTGTGGTAAATATTACCCATTTTTATGGCTCTAGCCTAATTTATAGCATAAAAAATAAGAAAATGGTATATTTTCCATCATGATTTTGGGAAAATTATGCCTAATATTCAAAATTAATTTAGTAGCAGATATGATCATAAATATGTTTAGTAGTGAATCTAATCACAAATGATAGATCAATCTATCAATCCAAACCCCAGGATTGGTTATTATTTTCTCATTTCCCACTAGGCCGAGTTTGGCAATTTTGTTGACAAGTTGAGGTTTATAGGCCCAGAATATTGCCAGTATTATTGAGAATTGGTCCCTAGAATTACCTAAACCTTGGGCATTAAGAGACACTCCCCCCTCCCCATGGCAATACGGGACACCCCTAAAAACGCATTTACAGTAGAATCTTGGTTAGCAAAAGCTCCAGTTAATGAAAAATCTATCAACAACAAAGAATTTTGATTACATTTGCCTTGCTCAGTGAAAAAAATTTCACTTAATGAAAACTGAATGCATCATCGGTCATCACAAAATTGTGCATAGAATTTCATAGATAGAATTGTGCACTCACTGGCCACTGCACTGGGCAACATAGACTGAAAAGTAATAAACCTAAACTATGATTCATTTCTTCAAAAATATGATGCTTGTCACTTAAATATTCCTTCCTTTTTCAGGTCCATTTTGTACAATTTTTTGTTGTTGTAGTAAATTTACTTGACCCAATTAAATGGTGCAAAATTACAAACCAAGTCCTGTAGTAAGCTTACAGTTACAGATACAGAAGAAATGCTATACAGCTGCTGATGTGAAGCTTGCAGTGGACAAGGTTTTTGTCAATGCTCAATGGCATGATTGGCATCATTGGCATGTCCATGGATACGGTTATATCATTTATATCATATCAATCAAGCGTGGAAAACCTCTTTTAGGGCAGCGACTAGAGCTTTCCCGCCATTTCCAGAACTGGTTATATCATATCAATCAAGCGTGAAAAACCTTTTTTAGGGCAGCAACTAGAGCCATGGTGGCAAACAAATTTTTTGCTTGACTAATTTTTAGACGCATTCATAACTTTATAATTCACATTCACTTTTTGTTATTTTACTACACTGGGCCCGATTTGGCATGTATTAAGTATTTTCAAATTTGTTATGTTTGAATGTTCTACTTTTGATTTGATTAATGTTTGTATCACAGGTTCACAATGGTAACAACAATGGCTTCTGATTGCTGTTGCCACAACAAGATCGAGAAGTAAACAATACCCCCATTCCAAGGAATACCAGCTGTTACATGTTAGATTGGGATTCAGTCACTATATTAAGGTAAATGAGTTTGATCAAATTTTGGTTATCTCAAATTTTAACAATTATTTTCAGATAACAAGACAATTTTTACAGACAACCTTATAAATTTTATCTAAACTATAAATTAGATACAGGCTTGTTAATCATAAAATAGCTTACTATATTACTTATAAAATTGACACTCATTTAGTTGAGGTCAAATTTGCTTTCATGGTCATACATAACTTACAGAAACAAAAGACTAATGATATGCAAACTACGGCACAGCCCATTTAGATTGGTTGCTGTAATCTTTGGCGTCTTGAAATTTCATAGATGATATCTAAGATATTGTTAAATGAATGTATATGAAATTGATCAGGCCTTTTTTTATTTACATCAAGTGAGAGATGTCTTGGACAATGTCCAAGACGCAAGTGAGAGCAAGCACCTTAGTTTATTTGAAAACCAATTTTGAGCATAAAATGATTACAAAAAGCAGAGAAGAATCATATTTTGACAAAAATTTAACAATGATTATTTGGGGTTGTGTTTTTAAGACATGAGGTTCCTCTATAGATATTATTTGTAGGATATGTGATTTAGTATTGCCAAATTTATGATAAATATACATATATACACTCCCATGTTTCCATTTTAGATGTAACTCCATTACAATAAACGTAATAAGTTGGTCGTTTTATTTTTGCCTCTGTCATTAAGGCTATTCTAAGAAATTACAAACCCCTTCCCGCATTCAACAAAGTCTAAGGAACCTTTTGTTATGACAACATGCATCCCTGCTTGGTGTTGCTGGGATCGGTAATCCCTTATATTAGAGAATACCGTTGCAATTATCAAATACCATATACCAAGAATGCAGCTCCTGTACTGACATAGTCGTATCTGCTATCATTATTATAGAAAATGATTCGTATCATTTCAGAAAAGACACATTAAAATTCCCATTAAACATTTGAATAGCCTATCTTTGCATACTATAGGTACCGTAAAATGGGGTAACTTAGACCGGCGGGGTAACTTAGACCACTTTTCGTGGTAGTCAATTAGATTAACTTAGCTCAGACATTGTAGCAGGTGTTAGCAGAGCGCATTATCATAACATACGTTAGTAGGTAGGGCATATTACCATAACATACATTAGCTACGTTAGCATAGCGCATTCTCACATTAGCACCCATTAGCAGAGCAAGTTAGTATACATTACCAGAGCACAACAGCACACATTAGCAATAAACCGTAGCACACTTTAGCCTTGCACATTACTACACGTTAGCCAAAAATGTTGCTCTCTTAGCAGTGCCTGTTAGCGAACATTAGTCCAACCAGTCGTGTCAACAATTTTGGGACGAATTTTTGGAATGAATTTTTTTAATAGCATGTCTAATAAGCATAAGTTGGATATTTCAATCATGAAAAAGCTAAGATAATACTCTTCAGCGAGCGCTGTCAGATTTAACTCAGATTTTAACTAGCGCGATTAGCGATATATGCTCATTTTTTTGCACGTTTTATTGCATACGTTTATATAATAGAAACCAAGCTTGACCCTTTCAAAAACGAAGCTACATATTCAAAATACACTACTGCAAGCGCATAGGGCAGTTTTTGTAACTATAACTTCTCGAACAATTTTACGGCCAGGCTCACGGCCCGTCTCCAAGTTTCAGTGAGCTTAACGTTGCTCTAATTGATCAAAACAGCTTGATGTAAATTTACACATGCGTTCAGAAAGACCTTACAGTGATATTCAGGCCGTGATAATTTTTTTCAATTTCGCTTTCCTTTGCGAGTTATGCTGTCCTAAATTTGTCAGGTGCCTAATATATATCCAATCCATCTGCACAAGCTTTCTCATATTACTAGAAAAATTTCCTTTTTAATTTGGTAATTATCACTTAGGTTCAATTTTATAAACTTATGCGTGGAAAAAGTGCTATGAAACTTAGTTCTGTAAATTTGTTTTAAAATATTGTACACGATGTCGAATCAATATGTCAATTGCAAAAAAAATCCCTCAACGTAGAGTTTACTCTAAATTAGGAATTGAATTGAAAATGAAATCCAGCGTAGAGCGGATGCGGATATGAAAGGAATGAACGTCTCCTCTATGACAAACAAGAGCATCTATTTGGAAAGCATTGAACGAACTCAACTTCTAAATCTGATCTTCGAACATGAAGTTTTGAATGAGTGTTGTTGTTGCCAGAAGTATGTGAACTGGTGCCACGTCACAAACGTGTGGTTGTTGATGCCTGCGCTGCCAGTACCAAAACTTGCATTGTCGTCTCAGCAGAGCAGAACCTACTAACATTGGAGACAGTTATGTAAAATCTAATTTTAAAATGTAAATTTATTGGTAAACTGAGATATATTTCGACTGTTTACCATTGGCGTTCATAAAATTGTGAAGCAATGCATATGCTTAATTTGCATTCAGAAATTGTATGTTGACCCTAGAAAAAAAAAAATGTTCTCGATTGCCACTATGACTAGAGCTTTCCGCCATTTCCAGAACCATGAGATTCCCACCAGATGAATTACCTCCTATCTAATTGTTAACAAAAGGGAAGGTATGATCAGATAATTCAGATTGGGCCATGAGTTTACAAATGTATTAAAAATTTGTCAGTCGTCACACCGGAGCTGCAAGATTTCAGAAACGAGTAGGAAAATTCCAATCCTGACAATAATATAGTAATGTATGGATAAAGGATATGTATGGTAAATGGTACTAGTAAAGTATCATTATCATTCAATATTTATCATATCAAGAAAGGAAAAACAAGTACTAATCACAGAAAATGTCATTTATTCTACATCATCTAAAACGGAAGAGGACTTTTGAGTACTGTTAGTAATGAAATCATTGGAATGTATGAGTTGCCTGATACTGATTCTGATGTAATAATTTTAGCACCTGTGACAGACCAGGGTGCAGAGGGTGGAAGCAGCATCACCAATATATGGGTTTTTAAGCCCAAAGCGTCGCCAACAATTTTCAAGATGCATTGCCAGGTAATTTTTAATGAAAAGCCATTTACGCTGAGTAATGAAAAACTATTTACAAGCCAAGAACTTATTTACAAGGTTGCATGCACATGTTACCCCAAATAACTAATTTTACCCTAAAAACAGTCCGATTGTACAGTAAGTGTCAACTGAACATGTGATAATGCAGTCTGATTGCTCTAATGTGACCGCAACTACGCAATCGTAAACTTGTTAACATTTTTTTGGCGGGAACTCATCGCAACTGATTTTCGGACAAGCTCCACTGCATCCTGATCCATCAAACGTACTGGAAACTTTACTTTTTCCTAAATAGTTGGCCCGTGGCCAAAGACTGACAAATACCGTATGTTAAATGCAAGAATTTCAATTTAAATGTGTCGACAGTGTTGGCAAGATCTTCTGAAGGCGTAAATTTTGCTACTGAAGTGTCGCCAAAGATCTTGCAATATTCATCCACTCTCTGCACAGAGAACTGATGGGAGACTGATCACTCTGTGCACAGTGGACTCCAACAAGGAGACTGATCAAGGAATGTCTAGTATATCATTCAATGGAAAATGAAAATTACAACCCATTTAGGGTAAACGCGGTACCGTAAAATGGGGTAACTTAGACCACTTTTTTTCTTATAAATGATGCCATTTTCTTACTAGCTAAATTAAACTTGAATTGAAACATGCAAAATACAGGTCTATACTCTAGCTTCACTCACCATAAATTGCTGGCTCCTGCCTCTCATAGTCTTTTAAAACGAAAAGTGGTCTAAGTTACCCCGCCGGTCTAAGTTACCCCATTTTACGGTATATTCAGACATTGTGGGTAATTCCAACACCTCTCTAGTTTTTCCTTTATATTAAGCTTTGTTTTAGTTCCATGCGTTCATTGATGGTTGAAATAGTAACCCGGTGACGTCATACATTTGCGCGTCAAACTACTTCCAAAACACTAGGGCTGGACCATCTAGCGGGAAAATGTTGAGATCCAAAGAGAGACGGTGCATGCCACACAATGAGATCATCGAAAAATGTGTCAAACTCCCTCAAAGTTGACCTTGCTCTACCAAATAGTGATAAACTGTGTAGAAAGAATATTATGGTTTGAGACTTTTAAATACGTCTGTGAATATATTAGGAATCCTTTGTGTATACAGCAATCCCTTGATTAACGCGGTTAATAAATCCCCGAGTTTTACCGTGTTAAGCAAAACCGCGCTAATCAAACTTAAGAATATATGGTAATAATTATAATGAATCCCCAAAAATAGCAAAGGAAAGGAAAATTAGGTAGTTTGATAAAAGTGAGCAGTAGATATGGCAGCGATCTTGACCAGTTGAAGGCTGACGAGTAACTAGCCCTTTACGCACTGAATTATGTTTCGAAAGTGAAAAAACAATCTGAATTCCTTTTCAGAACATTCGCAGTTTTTGTGTTGTACTGGCAGTAGCGGCGCGCCTACTCCATCGAACGTCGTTCGAACGAGTTCACAACATGTGACGCTACCGTCACACTTGCGGCTAGACTCCAAACATGTAATTACTCTCGGTAGAAGCTTTTATTAAATTTTTCCAAAAGTCGTAACAAAAGTAACAACATAAGATCTAATAAGCAAAAAGTAACACTTTTGTTACGAACGTAACACCTCTGGCTAGAGGCGGGAAAATGATGCGTTGTGAAAAAAAGTCGCGCTAATCAAAACTGGCACCACGTAGATTAAGGGTAGGTCGCAAATATTTTTTCCGCGTTAATCAAAACCGCGGTATTCAAAACCGTGCTAATCAAGGGATTGCTATACTTGTATTTGCTGATTTCAAGTGGTAAATAAATTAATAGATGATCAAGTTGAGAAATGCATTTAGACACATAAAAACTAATTCTGACACAACTTGAATTGGACACACTTTCACACACACAGCTTGTTCCAAGCTGTGTGCAAAAATTAAAATTTTCCTAATTAAAAGCTTAATAACTGTTAATTAAAAGCCTAATTAAGTAGTGCTCAATATTCAATAGTGTCCTAATTCAAAGCGTGTTGTATTCCAATACAGCTCACACAGCGATCGGAATTCGAACATGTGGATGTCGGAATTACGTGTTAGTACAATATGAAGTGCGGTCGGAATACGTCTCACCACCTGCCGAATATAGTCACACGCAGTGTCGGAATATAGGGATTTGGTACTCAGCCTTGGTAGGTTTGCATTCTAAAGGCTTTTTAATAAATATGGCAACATTTCGTGATGTTTCATTGTTGCTGGTGCGTATTATGGTGTTTTGAGAGTCACATAAAGCAAACAGAACTCGAGTAATGCATACGGTTATTTTTTTATAGTTTTTCATTTCTCGATGCGTCCTTAATGTGTCAGAATATAGGGTAAACGCGGTATATTCCATCACATCAAGGACGCATCAAGAAATGAAAAACTATAAAAAAAAATAACTGTATGCGTTACTCAAGTTCTATTTGCTTTATGTGACTCTCAAAACACCGCACTACGTGTCAGCAACAACGAAACGTCACAAAATGTTGCCATATTTATTTAAAAGCCTTTAGAATGGAAACCTACCAAATCCCTATATTCCGTCACTGTGTATGGCAATATTCAGCACGTGGTGAGGCATATTCTGTCCGCGCTTTAAATTCTACTTATACATAATGCCGTCATCCATGTGTTCGAATTCCGTTTGCTGTGTGAGCTGTATTGGAATACAACACGGCTTTGAATTAGAACACTAATGAATATTGAACACTACTTAATTACGCTTTTAATCCATGGTCAGGAAGATGTGCCAGGTGCGCGGGAATTTATTTTGTCATTTTAACGACCTGCGTGGTGCGCCGTACTACGTTGGTAAAAAAATGCGCCGTACGCCGTACTTTAGAAAGCTAAAATAGTTCTACTATTTTAGTCGACAATATACGCGAGTATATTGCCTACGCGAGTCGAACTGACAATAATAAAATGCAAGACATGTCCGGGTTACTTCTGACTCTTTCGGTTGTCCGCCTTGTCGGATACGGAACGTACGGTAATCGTAAACTGCGGCTGTTATACATACGAAATGTAAACAGACGGTGTTCAGTGTTGCCATATGACTTTGGAGAAAATTTCTTCTAAAATAAAGATGGCCGAGATTGCGCAAACACGTGCGCGAAGATAATCAATTTTCATTACATTGCGCCAAGCTGCCAACTGTGCACAGCAATAGCTTAAAAAAAGTGAAAATGCGCAGGAAAATTCACCGAACACATACATTATCCTGAGTGTGGCTTTAAATTAACAACTATTAAGCTTTTAATTAAGCAAATTTTAATTTTTGTACACAGCTTGGAACGATCTGTGTGTGTCCAATTCAAGTTGTGACGGAATTAGTTTTCATGTGTCTAAATCCATTTCTCAACTTAATCATCTATTAATTTATTTACCACTTGAAATCAGCNCGCTCATGTTAAATCTGTGCAAGTGACTTCTGACGCCGGCATGTCCAATCCTGAGTCGAGCAGCAGCACACTCAAGTCTGCGAGACTTCAGGCTGAGCCAGGGTTGCAGTCTGGGTTCGTTCATGATGTTGCTCAAAAAAGTTCCCTTCTGCGAGTGAGCAACAGAGTGAACAGAGGGCTGCTGATGCTGTGGATGGCTTGCAAGGCAGACCGGGAATCTGATAACAGCAGAATATTCTCTGAGCTGAGTCTTGGGTCCAAGCAGCAGAACTGCAGCTATAGATTGCAGCTAAGCACCGCCACCACTCGCACTCGTAGCCTGCCGATTAAAACAGCACAATACGGGTAAAAATGCAAATTGTTTGTAGTGCTGGATCAAAAAATGATGTAAAGCGGTTTAAATGCTGGCAAAATATTTATTTATCAACCCTCTGTTGAGTAGCGGCTGAGGCAATTTCTTATGTGTTTGAGGCAATGGAGGCATCGAAGTGTTACGCTTTTTTATTTCGGTATATGACTATATCAGAACAGCCAAATAAATGAGCAAAAAGTTAAAACGGCCTGTCACTGAAAGTCTAACACCTTGATAGAGTGCCGCAGTCTCGCTCTCCTCCAACTTGCGTCGCTATTGCAAATGTTCCAATTTTTTTTGGTATTATTGCAGATTAACTACATCCAAAAAAAAGGGTGTTTTTTTTTTGAATTATATGTTTTTTGGGGTGTAGATTACGAATCTGAAATAAAAAACATATAATTAAAAAAAAAAACACCCTTTTTTTTGGATGTAGTTAATCTGCAATAATACCTTTTTTTTTTAAATGACATTCGAGGTTTAGGATTGTCTATTTACTTCATGCTATTTGGCTATTTACTTCATGGTTTTCTATTTACTCACCGGTGGGTTGCATTTTTGCCGGACAAATTCCGCATTTTTTTTCACTTGCGTTTGTTAATAAAAATTTATGAAGGCAGTACTACCTCATTAAATTGTAAAAACGGAAAAAATAAAATTTTAATTTTTGAACCGAAATTTATAAATTTACGAGCATATTTTGAATTATAGGCCTCTTTGTGAAAAATGTACGAGCCCACCAAAAAGTGTAATTTTCTTGTGTAGAAAAGGTTCTTTCCAAAAATTGAATGCCAATGGTAATACTGAAATAAATGAAAGAGAGACTTACTTCACCCATGAGACGCATCTGCTATGTTATATTATATATTTTTACGATAATATAGTATATAAAGTTCACTAAGGCTATCTCTGTTCAATAACAACTGTTGAATGTGATTAAAAAATTATTTATGCTATATTAGTTTGTAGGAGAAAAAATGCGAAGAATTTCGAAGCACTGAGATGCATTGCCAAAAGGAATATCATTCACCAAGTTATCGCTATGATGTAAGTGGCTGAGTCGCCAGTGGAGCACAATCGCCGGCATAAACATTCGACCTCACTAGGTTAGTTTGGCCGAGTTATTCAATGATTCTAGCATAGGGAAATATGTTTTGTTTTAACAAATATATGAATATTTTTAAAATTAATGTGAATTCCCGACGCAAGTAAAGAGACATATATACGGTTTAGATTCAGCTTCTGACATCGTAGCCCTAGGCGCTTCGCAGCGCTCGGGCACAAAAATATATTGCTATCCTAAATTTTAATCGGGCGAGGATGCGAGTATACACAGCTTGATATGCATGACTACTGAGCACTTTGGAATGTAGAGAGCTCCCACCGGCAATTGTATCCCAGACTAAAATATTCTCACCTATTGCTCAGCCATCACAAGCATTATTACGCAGCTCAGTTCAGTATCATGACTACGAGCACATAATAAAAGGTTGTGAGTTTTTCGATGCATTTAACTCCATCTCACTCTGAAATTTAAAAAATCTAGTCATTATTAAACAGGTATCGCCTGATTGATGTCGCCTTCTAGCCATCAGATGTAGTAAAATTTTTAGTGTGATAATGCATGGATCCAATAAGATTTATACAGTTTGAAAAAGTCACGAAAGACTTCTTAATTACATATTATTATTCAAAAACATGAATAACACCCGCATTTTCAAGTGATTAATAAGAATAAATGAAGACGGGCGATGCGAGTTTGAATTTTCATGAGGAGAGAAAACTCGGGTGTAAAATAATCGAGTACCTCGCAGGTTAAATTTCCTGTGTTGAGTTTCCTAAAATTCACATGATATATAAATATATTTCTGTTGTGGCTTTAGAGCAAGTGAATATACTATAATATAATCATCAATATGTAGTTGATCAATATTACTGCTACTGAAAATATAACGATCGAAACGCTGGAGAAATATGACGATATCAGTCCAGTGCTTCTTCATGACCGGAAGATATAAATATCAGCGGCTTCTTGGGTACGGCGATAATTTATTACAGTAATAAATTATCGCCGTACTGTCTTTGGTGATATATTTTATTGATGGCAGATAGCACTGGCGATGCCACCTAATATCAAATTATAATTTTAATCTCAAAGCCACTGCTGCTGATCAGCGATGATGCACTAAAAATCGGTGTTTTCTTCTGTGCAAAAAACAAGTACCTGGAGTCAGGAAGCGAAAAAATTTGCAACAACTTGTTAGAAACGACTAACGTATTTGGGATATTTAACTAACATAATATTGGAATTTGGTATCTGAAAAGAATGCTGAAAATTGCCGACGAAGTAAAACCACTGACAGACGTGATAACTTTATCCTAAACTAAACTATTCCCACGTCACACAGAGTCTGCTCAAGCAAACGGAACAGTTCTCACCTTGCTACTTTGTAGGCAGTGATTTTATAGACAACGTCATTAATTACCTCCGCTGAAACACAAGAAAAAAAAACGAGTTCTATATAGTGGGCGTTGATCTACCTGATATATATATGAACACTCGCATTGCAGTATTATTTTCTGGACAACTTCAGGAAATAGTTTCCCAATAAATATATATTTATATATAATCAAAAGTAATATAATTCGGATCAATAACATTCTGTCGCGACTTTATTGGGCATCATATGTGTTACAATTTGTCAATAAATAATCAATTTTTATTCAAGGAATCAATTTGAATGAATGTGCCATCAAATAATTTATATTTGCCAATATTTTTTGATTTTTTAACAGTTTTGATGAGGTTTGCATCCGCTCCCGCGCTATATCTCATGTCGCAGCATTATTTGAGTCAATATTCCCATTCGGCCTTATTAACGAACAGGAATTACTGATTAACCTGAGTTAAACTACTGCCCTTGTATATTGGATTTAAAAGCACATGATCTT
The DNA here is from genome assembly GCF_000764305.2 of Hyalella azteca. Taxonomy (NCBI): domain Eukaryota; kingdom Metazoa; phylum Arthropoda; class Malacostraca; order Amphipoda; family Hyalellidae; genus Hyalella; species Hyalella azteca. The sequence goes on along the minus strand of NW_025946787.1, from coordinate 30,502 downwards.
GTTATGACATATCAAAAAGGGCAATCGTCAGATAAATTACTAATATAATCTGCTTATAAGCTTGCAGCTTAACTTTTTTATGATATTCATATCAATTTTTAATCTAATAGGTTATTGTCTATCACCAGATGAGAGATCTCGTATAACTATTTCTAACTGCAAAACTAGTATGAGAAAGATCCTGGCTCATATCTTTATTAGAATTGCGGATTGAGGTGGCGGTAAATACACAAAAAAAACTCACAGCCTTTAGTTTTATTAGCGTGGTCTTGATACTGAACTGAGATGCACAATAATGTTTGTGACGACAGCGGTGAGAATAGTTTAGTTTGGGATACAATTGCCTGCCGAAGTTCTACACATGTCCAGAGTATTCAGTAGCTATGTTTAGGAGACAACGTATGTCTGTCAAATTATTCTGTATTGATCACTAATTATAGTGAGGCGATTTACGAAATAAATTGCGATTAGTAGTTGAGCTTACGGGAAAAGTTGAAATAGCTTAGTTCAAACGAATGTTGCGTATATTATTTAGGAAGCGTACTATAACTCTAATTGATTATTATACAAGGAGCGCTTGGACCAATGTCTATTCATTTATTCTTGATTTTTTGCAATCCTCTTTTTCAAGTAATATTTAATATAAAACATAAATTAAAATTTGCAACACGACAGCTGCTCGCCGGTAAGCACATTATTGCCCAGATTTTAATGACAATTTTCTAATACTTAAGGCCACGCCTGCATTTGGTGCTGCAAAGATGTTGCGAACTTGTAAATGACTAATACATGTTCATTGGGAAATATTACTTCAGAATATTGCAATATCGTGGAACTGGGCCCTGGAGTGGTTGACATATAATCAATAACTGAATGTATTCTTGAAAAATTCCCACAACCTCGTATTGAACTATTTGTACCAAGTGAGTTTACATGGAAATGAAAGTTAAATATCAACTACTTGCTGGTATAATTATTCAAATTAAGTTAATAAATCAATTCTCCACATTTCTTTTAACACGAATGAATAAAATCTAGAGAGATGCTACTTTAGTTCGCGCAGGAAAATCTTCGATTTAAAATCTAATATCCTCGACACTGGAGAAACTGTTATTAGTACACAAATTAATGCTGCAACGTAATTGTTCGATGACTTCAAGATTAGAATTGCACTTCCTTTTAAGATCGGTTATTCGTTCTTTTATTTTACCGTAACTTTCGGTTTACTGCATTAAATTTACACTTGAAAGACAAAAAACCAACTCGGCATAACTACCGAACATCACCAATTTATTACGATATCTTTGTTGCATTTGATTCCCACATGGACGAAAAGAAAACAACTCACACATAATTATTGACTTTTATTTATTGATTTTTGTGTAACGAGAAACGCCGATTTGAAGTCGTCGAACCCATTGGCTTCAAGAGTATTTAGAGTTCAGGTAATAAAAAAAACAAGATCAAATAAAGGGGTGAGAACTTTGAATGATATGTACTGTGAGAGTTATTCACAGCTCTCTAATTACATATTTTCAGTTGAAATAATTTCTTTACCACTCGCCAACCCTCAGCGCCATCGGTTGAAAAATCTCCTGCCCAGCAAATGAGTTTTCCATGCTGTCTTTTCACGTGAGTCAACATTGTTTCTTAATATTAATAAGAAACAGAGAAAGATTGAATTCAATAACAAACCTAACACTCTCCCCTGATCCCGAAAGTTTAGTGGTGAGGGATACGTAGTTATTAATTACCTCCTTGAATGTAATTCAGTTATGAGCGTCGCGATTCATATAGAAATGATCGAGGAGTGAATTCACTGCAACAAGCGTTTATGCAATTAAGTGTTGGTGGTTTAAAAGATGTAAAGAAGCTATTTCAAGCTGTGAAAATATAATTAGTCAATATAATTATTACGCTTCAGTAGGTTATTTATTATATGTTCAAGTAGTAAAATTATTTTCCATTCTTTCAGTTGAAATTTTCTTACAATTTTTAATTATGGTCCTCAAATACCACTGCCTCCGGTGGGTTCGAAGCCATGTAGGAGATTGCTTATAACTGAAAACTTAATGACCTTTTTATAACAACTACAGAATGAGTAGTTGCTAAATATTTTCTACAAATTATCTGTTGGTCATGTACCAATGATCAATTCTATTACTTCGTCCGTGTATTCATGGGCCTATACTTTCAAAAAAAGTTAAGAGATCGTAAGTTCATCCGCCAATCATTGACGGCCTTTCAAGCAAAATCCATCAATCATAGACAAGAAAATAGAGCGTAAGTACTTACGTTCACTTAGCGAGTTTTGAAAGTATACGCAACTCAACCGTGATACGCAACTCAACCGGACGATGAGTGTGATGGCGGCGGTAAGAATAGTTCAGTCTGGGATGAAACTGCCTTCGAAGACACTCCATATGATCGTAGTAATCAGTAGTTGTGTACCGGTGGCACATTTTCCAATCTTTGGTATGAAATTAGTAAATATATTTTAGAGAATAATAATTTAGAAGCCAGTTCGCCGCAGCGAAGTTGGTTAATGTGACCTAAGAAGAAATTTGTTTTAATATCTTTAATGAGTGGATGCTCTGTGTGAAATTCTGAGCAATTAAGGGTTACACGCCTCCATTTGAGTTATTAGACAATCGCCGCCGCGTGGGGCGCCTGTGTCGGACTGATGCCTTCCTCAATCGTTTGACCATGAAAAAGCATCAAATTCTTGATCAATTCAGTTGCGAAAAATTCAAACTGAAACAATGTCAACATTTCGTTACAAAAAATGACCCGGTAACAATGCTGGAAACCAAGCAATTTTTTCTCAAAAATAACAATTTTATTTAATTACACCTAATTCTAGATATTAAACGAAAGGAATTTTTTCACTAAATATGGTCATTTCATGGAAGAATTTTGAAAATTTTAATCATGGCTTGAACGTCTTGATCGCTCCGTTGTTGGTGGCAGCAATAATATGCATGTTTAAATATTGCTGGACGTACAGTATGAGTTAAGCTTTCTGGATGCATGCATCAACAATATCATCATTATTGTTACTGCAGCTTTATTCCTCCTCAAATAACGTACAGGGATTGGCGACAGGCAGTTCAATGCTGATGATCCAACACCAACCACCGTGTGCACAAAGGTCGAGTAAATGCAACATTAAAATGTAACTGAATTGCTACGATTGCTATATTAGAAGTTAGTGTCTGAACCAATTAGACCTTTGACTTCATGTTATGAACCACGTTGAATGCACTCAACTGACAGATTCGATGTAACAATGGGCAGTTTGATTGCAAATTAAACTTTTTAAAGCCAAGATTAGATTAGTAATAAATGATGTGGGCCACCCAAGTACGTAAAATTCAATTATTTATTTAACAATTTTACCGATGCTTAATAATTAATTGAGTCGCCCCTGCAGCACAACCGCCGGCACAAACATTCGACCTCACGAGGTCAGTTTGGTCGAGTCTTTGACGATGAGGAATGCCATCGGCAACAATTTCCTTGCATTTAATGCAGACTGTACACAAGAAGTTCAATTTTATTCTAATTTACGAAAGAAACTTCATGCTTTTTTATATAAATAATATCGATTTCAGAGTTCATCTGGCCGTTGGCCTGCCACAGATTTCAACAAAGCAGAATTTTCACAGCTTGTTGTGATCTTGAACACGCAACTCGCTGCCACAATTTTGCTTTGCTTAACTGCCTCTCTTCTACAATCCTGGCTGTGACCACTAGGCCCTCCTGTCCATGGTCCCGCAGCCGGTCTCACGGCCAATCTCCAAATTCAGTGACCAAGAAATATCTCCCAAAATAATGAACGCAGCTCGATAAAACTTGGAACACGTATTCATTAGGACCTAACGGTGATGTTTAGTTCGTGAAAAATTTAAATTTCACCTTCATTCGGGAGTTATATGGCGATTCGGGCCGAGATTCGCAGTGATCAAAGAATTTATTCCGAACTACTGAACAGATTCGAACGAATTTTTGAATATGAATTCCTCACTACCAAACGATGATTTTTAGCTCGAAAAAATTTATTCGAGTCAGAGTCATGTTCTGCACTTGTTGTGTACCAATACTTAAATATGTAGCGGGCGCTACCGCTACTGCTACAATTTCTTAAATGTAGCGCCGCTACCGCTACTGAAAATGTAGCGGCCGCTAGTAGCGACAGCTACATATGTAGCGCGCTGCTGCCCACCTCTGCATTTATATAACTTGAGACGTATCCTTTTACCATTCTGATTGGAGCTCGGCAACTGAAGTGATTTTTGCTACGAATACATGTTGTGGTGTAATATGGTACTTAATCTTGACAGGCAAATAAAATGGAAAAACACGTTTTTTCAAAAATTGTGTTCTATGATGGTTTGGAGGAGGCCATACTAGCTGTAGCTGGTGACATCGGCTGACTGGACAGACTTTGATTTGCCTCCAGCTCAATCACAGAATCAGATTCATCGATCTTGCCTTAAGCAATCTCCTTCAACAAAAAGTTTGGAAAGAAATATCAACAACATTTTAAAATACAACAAATTTTAAGTTAAAAAATATAATAGTTTGATCTTAACATAACATAACATAGTGATGTCGGCTCTGAAGTGTAGGCCTGATGTGGCCTGTCGCCGATTCTTTTCCATTTCGTGCCTTGTTCATAGATCTAAACTCGTGTCATTTGACCGGATCTTTTCATGACTGGCGATAGTTTGAAGAAGCTACTAGACTTCCATGACTACGCGGACAGAACAGAAGGCTGCGAGTTTGTCTATGTATTTAGTGCTAACCCATTCAGCAATTTCCTATACAAGTCAGCAAGTTATCTTTGGAGAGTTATGGCCTACTAGATGTCATCCGCGAAGGCACTGAGTGTGGGAAGATTTTTATTATGGTACTGGTGCGAAAGGAAAATGATGGAATAGCGGATGATTAATTATGAAAAGTATATCCTGTAAGAGTTATTCGCTGCTTTCTGATTATATTTTAACAGTCTTCAACAGTCGTCGTATTTCCACAGTCGTCATCGGGTAAAATACTCGCTGCCTGGAAAATGAGCTCCCTATAATGTTTCTGAATTTGAACTTTATTACAGAATGGAAAAAAGGGTGTAATGCGATTTACTTGAATAATAATTCTTCGACTCTGCTGGTCTCTTATGTTTTCAGATGGTGAATCTGCAGAATTTAATCCTCACCATGAATGTAACTCGGTAGCGACCTCTATATTATAATAATAGCGGTGATTCTCATAGTCAACTGTAGTATAGGGTGAGTCGAATTTTAAATAAAGACAAAAGTACCATGAATGATAATTCAATAAATAAGGCTAGGTATGAGTCCAAACTCTTACATTAAATGGGAACAAAACACAGTTCAGCAAGGCCCGGCCGCACAGGTTGCCGGCGCTGGGTCGAGATGACACGAACTATTTTACCGTTTTCGATTTATTTGCATGATTAATTCTCTATTATGAATTAAATTCATATCTGTATTCATTGGACACCACATCAAACGTATCGCCATACTATGCAGGGGTCTGATATCTTCAATTGTTGCTATAGAAGTCATTAGCACTCAGCCGCCACAAAACATTCCATTTCACGAGGTTAGTTTGGCCGAGTTATTCAATGATTCTAGCATAGGGAAATATGCTTCGTTTTAGCAAATATATGAATTCTCTAAAATTAATGTGAATTCCCGACGCACGTAAAGAGACATACATAGGGTTTAGTTTCATTTTCTGAATTCGTAGCCCTAGGCGCTTCTTAGCGCTGGGGCACAAAAATATAATGATGCAGAAGAAATACAACGGACGATGAAATTAGTATACACAGTTTGATATCCATGACTACTGAGCACTTCAGAATGTAGAGAGCTTCCATCCGCAACTGTATCCCAGACTAAAATATTCTCACCTACTACGGCCCCCCATTACAAGCATTATTACGCAGCACAGTTCAGTATCATAACCACGAGCACATAATGAAAGGTTGTGAGTTTGTCGATGTATTTAACGCCATCTCACCCTGAAATTTAAAAAATCTAATCATTATTAAACAGGTATCGCCTGATTGATGTCGCCTTCTAGCCACCAAATGTAGTAAAAATTTTAGTGCGATAATGCATGGATCCAATAAGATTTATAAGGTTTGAAAAATTCATGAAAGGCTTCTTACATATTATTATTCAAAAACATGAATAACACCCGCATTTTCAAGTGATTAATAAGAATAAATGAAGACGGGCGATGAGGGTTTGAATTTTCATGAGGATAGAAAACTCGGGTGTAAAATAATCGAGTACCTCGCAGGTTAAATTTCCTGTGTTGAGTTTCCTAAAATTCACATGATATATAAATATATTTCTGTTGTGGCTTTAGAGCATGTGAATATACTATAATATAATCATCAATATGTAGTTGATCAATATTACTGCTACTGATAATCAAACGATCGAAACGCTGGAGAAATATGTTGATATCAGTCCAGTGCTTCTTCATGACCAGAAGATATAAATATCAGCGGCTTCTTGGGTACGGCGATAATTTATTACAATAATAAAATATCGCTGTACTGTCTTGGGTGATATATTTTATTGATGGTAGATAGCACAGGCGATGCCACCTAATAATAAATTATAATTTTAATCTCAAAGCCACTGCTGCTGATCAGTGATGATGCACTAAAAATCGCTGTTTTCTTCTGTGCGAACAAGTACCTGGAGTCAGGCAACGAAAAAATTTGCAATAATTTTTCAGAAACAACCAACGTAGTTGGGAGATTTTATTAAATAATACATTATAGGAATTTGGTATGTGAAAAGAATTGCTTAAAATTGCCGAAGAAGTAAAACCACCGACTGATTCGATAACTTTATCCCAAACTAAACTATTCCCACGTCTCACAGAGGCTGCTCAAGCAAACAGAACAGTTCTCACATTGCTACTTTGTAGGCAGTGATTTTTTAGACAGCGTCATTAATTACCTCCGCTGAAACGCAAGAAAACAATGAGTTCTATATGGGAAGCGTTCATCTACCTGAAGCCTATATATATACAGGGGTTGGACAAAATAATTGGAACACCTGATAAATTTAGAAACTTTATTTAATATGGCGTTAGACCCCCTTTTAGCCTTCAAAACAGCTTCAATACGCCAGGGAATCGCATCGTACAGCTTCTTGACTTGTTCTATTGGAATTTTCTTTTCTATTTTCTTCTATTTCATCCACTCTTCCATCAAAACTTTCTCCAGTTCATCCGGACAGGAGGAGGACTCGCCTGCCTCGTCTGAGACTATTGAGGGACTCGTCTGAGGATTGAGGACTCGTCTGACCCGTAGGAGGAGGACTCGTCTGAGAATATTACTCGCCTACACTGGTCTGGAGACCAGGTTTTGTGGTCCTTGCACCACAGCATCCGTTTCTGAATGTTTCCAGAAGAAATTAGAGGTTACCTGATAGCGGTTCTTCCATGGTATCCACCCTTATGAAGCTCACGACGAACGGTTTTGGTAGAAACTTCATTGCTGAGATGCTGATTTAACTCTGCACGCATCTCTGTAGCCGTAGATCGCCTATTTTTTCATAATGCGGTTTAATGCTCTTCGATCTCTATCAGATAGCTTTGAAGGTCGACCACATTTAGTGCGATTATTAGATGTTTTACCCTGTTTTTCGAATTGCGTCATCGTCCTTGATATAGTAGCTCTCGAAAAACCGAAAACCTCTGCAGAGACTTTGGTGATCGAAGCTTCTGTCCTGCTAGCACCAACAATTTGTCCTTTTTCGAAACCAGTTAAGTCACGCATCTTACCTAATTTTTAAATAAATCTAGAATTGTTCTGGCTAGAATTCCAAGGGCCACTTAATAATAGCCAGGCAGGAACAATTAGAAATAAAGTCTTCAGATAACTCCATTTAAATCTTCTTTATTGGCCGCCCGTCAATCCCTGGCGGGGAGCCACACCTCGTTACGGCGCGCCCAGAACTTGATGGGGGAGTCGTAGGCGTTCCTGGGGGAGGAAGAAGGAGTTGGGGTCATGTGGGGGCTGGGGTGAGATGGAACCCTCACTACACTGTAAACAAACTCTTGAATTAAGGCAAAATTCATCTGCAGTTTCTTCATATTCTACCGTGAGATGCCTGGAATACTCGAGGTTGGCACCTAAACATCCTAAACTTACTTGTGTTCTGGCTAGAATTCCAAGGGCCACTTAATAATAGCCAGGCAGGAACAATTAGAAATAAAGTCTTCAGATAACTCCATCTAAATCTTCTTTATTTCAGGTTTTTTAAACTGCGGGACAGAAAATGCCGCAAATAAATAGAAAGTCAAATATACAAAAATAGAAGTATTTCAAATAATCAAAGATTCAATGTAAACGACAATTAAATCATAATGTTGCCACATGTATCACAAGAAGTCGCTTATGACTGCATGTTATTAAACTTACGTGAATGGCAGCCCTAGTCTGAATTGAAAACTCAAAGTGGAATTTGGTCGCTTTACCCTAGCCCTGAGAAAAGGGCTACCCTAGCCCCGCTTTACCCTATTTACCCTAGCCCTACAAATTACGTTACAATGGTATGGTAATAAATATACATACATAGCACGAGTCACAAAGATACTATATCGACGGAAAAGATAAGATTCGCATATCAAAATAAATTAACAAAACATATATAACACTATTACTAAGCGAACTATGGAGTAGCGCAGCTGTAGCGCTACTCCCAGCAGAAGCTATCAACACAATGAGCGGGCGGGGCGGCCGTGAATGTGTATACTGTGACGTTCGCGCTATTAACGTACGAATACAAAATTACACGTCATGCGCGTACTGGACGTGACACTCCCCGCTTCAGTTCGCTCGACTAACATAATTACCCATGACTACGCTTGGGTACAAGATTCTAAGGAACATTTATTAAGAGGAACAAGAAACGAACACAACATACTAAACTAAATTGAGGTGGAGCGGCTTCAAGAAGAACTAATTCCCCTATTGGCCTCTCATAAACACGAGCAATAACACCAGGGTTCTTTGTGACAACGGTTCGGATGGTAGCGCTCCTGACGAGACCGTCGGCGCTCGTCTTGACGGACTGCACCAGGCCTGTGGGCCAATGTAGTCTGTTGGCTCCCTTATCTCGGACGAGAACTAGGTCGCCACATCTCAAGTGTCGTCTTGGAGTTTTCCATTTATTCCGCTTTTGGAGCTCACTTAAGTAGATTTGGCGAAACTTAATCCAAAATTGGTCCGAGAGATAATTCACTCGCCGCCACTGTCGTGGACCAATCGTGATAAGGTCTCGCGGTTTAGAGTCGGTGGCGATGGCGGGCTGAGCTGCCTTCGTGGTGAGTAGAAGTGACGGAGAAAGAGGCAATGGATCATTGGGGTCGTCTGAAACACTCCACAGAGGAATTGAGTTAACGATTGCCGCAGCCTCCAAGAGGAAAGTATGCAGCTCGTCGTAAGTAAGCTTGCGCAGACCAAGCTGCACAAGCGCCGCGTCTAGAGCTCTTCTAATCTGACCAATTTTCCTTTCCCAGACGCCTCCGAAATTCGAGGCATGTGGTGGATTGAAGATCCACTGGCAATTCATGAGACAATTTACCTTTAACAGAGGCTAGGTTCAGGGATTCGCTCTGATTAAAGGCACCTACAAAATTTGAGCCACAATCTGATCTAATGATCTTACAAGGTCCCCTGATTGCTACAAATCTTTTAAATGCGTTGATGAACGTGGAAGTATCTAGTGAAGGCAACATTTCAAGATGCACAGCTCTACTTGTTAAGCAAGTAAAAAGAACCGCCCAAACTTTCCTTACTCTACTGTTCTTACGAGTCGCAGTGCCCTCGTGGACGATAGTATGATAGGTTGTTTCATGCCATACCACAAGTCTGACCTCGCTAGTCGACCACCAACTCTAAGAATGCCGTGAGTATCAATGAACAGTGAATACGACAACAATTTATGCTTAGTGGACAAAGAGCTAGACTGTATATCCTTCATGAGGTCAAAATAAACTGATTTCTGAACATCTGATACGAGCACATTTTGAGCGCCCTCAGTCTCGCCCACCTGCTCGTCACGAGGCGAGATTTCGTTCGGTTTGGACCGTCTCACTCGCTGCAGCCAAGATTTACACACCTCTCTGACGAGGGCGACGACTCTCAACACAGCTGTCCATGAACTCGTGCGGCGCAACAAAGACTCAAAAATTGAATCCCTGTATTCACGTGTACTCACATTTTTAAGTACGGTTTTCTTGTCTGAAGTTTCCTCGGGGAGGCTCACTTCTTCGGCAGGACCCTCAGGCAACGGCAGGTTTTTAACAAGAAAGTCCGGGACTGCGTGAGCGAACCTACGACGCGCCAAGAAATGATCGTGGTCATGAGTTTTCGTCAAAATGCGCGCTCTCATAACATTAAATTTGCGTACTTTACTAGCTTCGGCCAAAGGGCAAATTGTACCGACAACGGCCCAGCCTAAGGGGGTTTGGTGCACGAACGGAGCAGCCGCTTGTTTGGTGCACGTAGCCATCAGATTGCCACTGTCCGACCAATCAATAGAATAACGGACGCCTGCTCATCTAGAGGCACAAATTTATCTGCAAATTTACAGAGGGTTGGATGCACGCTCAACATCTTTGGGGTAGCTACTTCGCTTTTCGTGTCGGACTGTCGGGTATCATATTGTTCTCAAAAACGTCTGGCAGCGGAAAATACTCTTTCCCACGCACACCTTTAATCAATAAACCTGGAATTACCCGGCCACAAATGTCCTCCGAGTAACCAGCGAGCGTACAAAGACGGTAAGATTCTACTGGAGAATCGATGTTAAAGAAGTCAAATAGACAAGGCGCAGCAAAACTCTGATCCGACTGCTCATCTATGATCGCGTATGCGCTCCTCTAGCCCGGCAGCAGGGTAGACCTCTAGCCCGGCAGCAGGGTAGACCTCTATCCCGGCAGCAGGGTAGACCTCTAGCCCGGCAGCAGGGTAGTAGTCGTCGAATACAGATGCTGCAAGCATTGACTAGTTAGGTTATTCAAAGCAGTTAGGATCACCCTCCAGAGGATCTAAGAGTGGGTGAGTTCACCCAGGAGAACTTCAAGAGACGACTGGACGTGTTCCTGGGCACAATCCCAGACCGACCTCCCCTGCACCACTACCGATGGCGAGAAGCAAGCAACAGCATCGTGCATCAGCTGGCCGAAATGAGGGCGGATGAACGATAATCAGAGGCGGCGATCCATCGTGGCCTGGGACTGCTACGTCCCAAACAAATACTAAGGATACTAAGGACTAAGGATAATAAAGTTCAATAGCAGTTCAATAACAATCAGACGGTGTATTACTAACCAGCCAATATTGTAAGTGTCGTACGTTTGTGCGTACAAGTACGAGAGACCAAATGCGTTTCATCGATGGAAAACATACTTTTTACATAGCCTGATTTCTACTACAAGTGAATATGATTTTAAAGTGACTCAAATTTTGTAGAATTTCATTGAAACAATTTACGAAAAACGAAATATTTGCTTACAAAAATCAGAGATACGATACACGATCCCGCTCTTCTTGACTGTATCCAATTTCAACTATTTACTAAGCACAAATCCAAAGGCGTTAATTATGAAAACTATTGTAAACTCCCGATGAAGACCGATGACACTTATTAGTATATTATAGTAGTGCGGGCGCTGAAGAATACGCCAAGTTTGGTCTGTCGCCGATTATTATATTGTTCGTGACTTGTCTTCTGGCGATCAGGGGCCATTCTTTCAAAACTGGCTAAGTGAACGTAAGTGCTTACGCTCTATTTTCTTGTCTATGATTGGTGGATTTTGCTTGAAAGGCCGTCAATGATTGGCTGATGAACTTACGATCTCTTAACTTTTTTGAAAGTATAGGCCCAGGACTGGCCTTTTGAACATACCTATCCAAAACTTACGTTGAAGCGAAAAAGCTGTTGATCAAATTTGTAAGATGGGAAGCACTGCCAATCGAAATATATATCGCCGTATAGCTTCGTATAGTCCGTTCTTAAACACGTTTATACTCAGAGCGTCAACGACCTAACCGGAGGCTGTTCCACATGTCGGGGACACGAAGCGAGAAGAAATGTGAATGAGTGTTCTATAGCCGTGGCCCCTGGTGTTGGTTCTTGTTTCAAATTATAGTAATCCTTCTGGGACCTTGTATAAACTGAGTATACATGTATATTTCAGTGAGGTCACCACGCGGACGTCGATAACAGACGTTGGCATGGAAGCTTCACAATCTTCAATCTCTCTTCATAAGGCTTGCCAGCAAAGGGATCCCTTTGCTAAATTTTTGTATAAAAATATAGTCAAACGACCGTCTTTTGTCAATCAAAGCTGGAATTTTATTCAACGGTACAATATGTACTTTTTTCACATTAAACGGCGTCGTAGTTTTTTTTTAAACTGGAAGCATTTCAGAAATAGACCAAAGCGCAGACGTTGACTGTGGTTCCTTTGGATGGTTCATTTTTTGAATGTTATCATTTGGATGAAGAAGAATGTAACATTGTGACAGTAGTTAAAATGTAACATTGTGACAGTAATTAAAAATGTAACATTGTGACAGTAATTAAGACATTATTGTGAAAAAATTAAATTGATGTTTTGCCCGCAATCTCTGAATTTTGGAAGCTCGCGCGTCCTTCGTCTGCTACTTAACTGGAGCGAGGGAACTCCAGGTCAGCTCAACTCTTATAGTGCAATTAGCTCATTAATGAGTAATAGCGAGCTCATTAATAAGTAATAGCGAGCTCATTAATAAGTAATAGCGAGCTCATTAATAAGTAATAGCGAGCTCATTAATAAGTAATAGCGAGCTCATTAATAAGTAATAGCGAGCTCATTAATAAGTAATAGCGAGCTCATTAATAAGTAATAGCGAGCTCATTAATAAGTAATAGCGAGCTCATTAATAAGTAATAGCGAGCTCATTAATAAGTAATAGCGAGCTCATTAATAAGTAATAGCGAGCTCATTAATAAGTAATAGCGAGCTCATTAATAAGTAATAGCGAGCTCATTAATAAGTAATAGCGAGCTCATTAATNTGATCAGCCATGTCTGCAGCCATCACACGTGATCAGCCATGTCTGCAGCCATCACACGTGATCAGCCATGTCTGCAGCCATCACACGTGATCAGCCATGTCTGCAGCCATCACGTGGCATCAGAGGTTAAGCCATCAGAGGTTAAGTAGACATCAGTTAGATATGCGACATTTAATAAAAACACACAGATGACCTTAAGACATTCAAATGCCGATGCTACACTTTCTTACAAAGTAATCAGAATGAGATTGAAATATGTCTGATGTCTTATTGCTTGCCAGGGCGCATTATATTCTACATGTCTCAAAAGACTTACCGATCAGCCATTTCTACAGAAACCTTATTCTTCAAGATGTCTCATCAGACATGCTTTAAGACAACGTTATACATATACTAAGTTCATTACAGTACATATATTTGTCTTATCAGACATGTTTTAAGACATCGTTATACATATACTAAGTTCATTACAGTACATATATTTGTATCATCAGACATGCTTTAAGATAACGTTATACATATACTAAGTTCATTACAGTACATATATTAAGGCTTAAATGTAACGAGTATTGAAGTGAGGAACAAGCTGTTGTTTCATCTTATATTTATCTTGCCGATCTTTTGTCTTATCTTCAGTAAATCGCGCCATAATCGCTGTCTTATCAACCCCTTATCGCTGTATTATCAACCTCTTATCGCTGTCTTATCAACCTATTATCGCTGTCTTATAAACCGCTTATCGCTGTCTTATCACCCTCTTACCGCTGTCATATCAACCCCTTATCGTTGTCTTATCAACCCCTTATCGCTGTCATATCAACCCCTTATCACTGTCTTATCAACCCCTTACCGCTGTCATATCAACCCCTTATCGCTGTCATATCAACCCCTTATCGTTGTCTTATCAACCCCTTATCACTGTCTTATAAACCGCTTATCGCTGTCTTATCACCCCCCTAATCGCTGTTTTATCAACCCCTTATCGCTGCCTTATCAACCCCTTATCGCTGTCCTATCAACCCCTTATCGCTGTCATGTCAACCCCTTATCGCTGTCAGATCACCCCCTTATCGCTGTCTTATCAACCCCTTATCGCTGTCTTATCAACCTCTTATCGCTGTCTTATCACCCCCTTATCGCTGTCTTATCAACCCCTTATCACTGTCTTATAAACCGCTTATCGCTGTCTTATCACCCCCTTATCGCTGTCTTATCAATCCCATGTCGCTGTCTTATCAACCCCTTATCGTCATCTTATCAACCCCTTATCGTTATCTTATCAACCCCTTACCGTTGTCTTATCAACCCCTTATCGTTGTCTTATCAACCCCTTATCGCTGCCTTATCAACCTCTTATCGTTATCTTATCAACATCTTATCGCTGTCATATCAACCCCTTATCGCTGTCTTATCAACCCCTTTATCTCTGTCATATCAAACCCTTATCGCTGCCATATCAACCCCTTATCGCTGTCTTATCAACCCCATATCACTATCTTATAAACCGCTTATCGCTGTCATATCAACCCCTTATCGCTGTCATATCACCCCATTATCGCTGTCTTATTAACCCCTTATCACTGTCTTATAAACCGCTTATCGCTGTCTTATCACCCCCTTATCGCTGTCTTATCAACCCCTTGTCGCTGCCTTATCAACCCCTTATCGCTGTCCTATCAACCCCTTATCGCTGTCATGTCAACCCCTTATCGCTGTCAAACCGCTTATCGCTGTCTTATCACCCCCTTATCGCTGTCTTATCAACCCCTTGTCGCTGCCTTATCAACCCCTTATCGTTATCTTATCAACCCCTTTTCGTTATCTTATCAACCCCTTACCGTTGTCTTATCAACCCCTTATCGTTGTCTTATCAACCCCTTGTCGCTGCCTTATCAACCCCTTATCGTTATCTTATCAACCCCTTATCGCTGTCATATCAACCCCTTATCGCTTTCTTATCAACCCCTTTATCTCTGTCATATCAAACCCTTATCGCTGCCATATCAACCCCTTATCGCTATCTTATCAACCCCATATCACTATCTTATAAACCGCTTATCGCAGTCATATCAACCCCTTATCGCTGTCATATCACCCCCTTATCGCTGTCTTATCAACTCCTTATCACTGTCTTATAAACCGCTTATCGCTGTCTTATCACCCCCTTATCGCTGTCTTATCAACCCCTTTACCCCTTATCGCTGTCATATCAACCCCTTATCGTTGTCTTATCAACCCCTTATCACTGTCTTATAAACCGCTTATCGCTGTCTTATCACCCCCCTAATCGCTGTTTTATCAACCCCTTATCGCTGCTTTATCAACCCCTTATCGCTGTCCTATCAACCCCTTATCGCTGTCATGTCAACCCCTGATCGCTGTCAGATCACCCCCTTATCGCTGTCTTATCAACCCCTTATCGCTGTCTTATCAACCCCATAACATTATCTTATAAACCGCTTATCGCTGTCTTATCACCCCCTTACCGCTGTCATATCAACCCCTTATCGCTGTCTTATCAACCCCTTATCACTATCTTATAAACCGCTCATCGCTGTCTTATCACCCCCTTATCGCTGTCTTATCAACCCCTTATTGTTGTCTTATCAACCCTTATCGTTGTCTTATCAACCCCTTATCACACTCTTATCGTTCCTCATCACTTTCTGAAGACTAAGGCCTAATGCGGCATTGGATAAGGCCCATGGGCGCCAACTGTCACGCTGGCCGCAAACTGTCACACTGGCCACCAACTGTCACGCTGGCCGTCGACTGTATACATAATTAGTAGGAGAGGGAAAGAGATGAACCCACTGGTCGTGTAAGGCTCAATGGGGTTCAAAGAGGCACTTATAGGTTCAGAATGTTCTGATGGGCACAGATGGTGTTCAGATGGGTTTAAAAGAACATTAGAGCTGATTACAGGAGATCAGAGGAGCCTGCAGAGGTTCAAATGAGATTACAAGGGGTCAAAAGAGATCAGAGGAGTTCAGTGAGCCCTAGATGGACTAGATGGGCTGTCATCATCTGGTGGTGCAGCGTAGGGTGATGAGTGTGGTGAGCAGCAACAGATGGCACGTGTGGTGCCAGCTCTGGTTCAGGTGGTGCAAGCTGGTGCCGCTGCTGCTGGTAGCTGCGGCTGCCAGCGAGGAGCTCCCCTCCCCCCCATGGGAGAGCTGGGGCCCCTCGGCCGCCCGTCAATCCCTGGCGGGGAGCCACACCTCGTTACGGCGCGCCCAGAACTTGATGGGGGAGTCGTAGGCGTTCCTGGGGGAGGAAGAAGTTGGGGTCATGTGGGGGCTGGGGTGAGATGGAACCCTCACTATACTGTGAACAAATTCTCGAGTTAAGGCAAAATTCATCTGCAGTTTCTTCATATACTACCGTGAGATGCACAGAATATTTGAGGTTGGCACCAAAACATCCTAAGCTCATAATTGTTGTTGCGGTGGCACTAGGAAAGTGTGGAAGAGAAAAAGAGGTGGCGCAGAGTGGCCAGGAAGAGGAAGGAGAAATGAAGAAAACAGCAGCAGATGAAAAGGCGCATTACGCATGATTAAGCGGGTTGTGGGTGAGTGGGGTTTGTTTGGGGTTGTGAGAAGGGTTGGTAACCCACCAATGCGTTGTATAGTTTAAGCGGGTGGGCAATGAGAGGGTGGATCTTTATTTACAAAAATAATTAGTGCGCTTAATTGCTTCGTACATGCGTTTCCGTTTTTTGTTGTTATTTTCATAATTTTATTTTTTTTATTTTCTCAGATGATATGGTGAAAAGAGAAGGGTGATGATGTTGATGATGATGAAAATGAAAGCGGTGGGCTGGTCGCTGGGTGAGTCGCTCGAGACTCGGAGGGAGGTGGGAGGTTAGTTGATCATATTACTTCGTACTGGGTTTTCGGTCTCGTCTTTACTGTTAGTCACTCTCGGTGAGTCGAGTAAGTCCGTCAGTGTAATGGTGAGTTGGATGGCGTGTGTTGTTTTGGGACCAGCTACACCTAGACACGATAGGAACAACTGCCGTCCGGTTGTAGCATAGTTCGCTGTGTATTTATTTGTACAGAGGTGGAGGTTGGAGACTTAGTGCGAGTATTATGGAGCTACGGAATGAACGCTGCTGCCTCGCTGTGGCTTCGGGAGGGAATGTGAGATGGCTGATCCGGTGTCGTATGGTTTTTATGCTGTACCAGGTTATAGGTGCTTGATGATGGAGGATTGTGTTTATAATGTGAATATTACAATACTCGTGTAGTGTTTGTGAAGATGTAAAGTCTGTCAAGTGTGTGTGCTCGTGATGAATTGTAGTGCTTTTTAAAACACTTCTCTTTAACTTCACTTCTTGTTTGTTTGTTTGTTTGTCTGTCTGTCTGTCCGCTACAAATCTTGTAATCGAAATTTAACACACTTCTACTTATCCTATCGATCTGAAATTTTGCACACTTGTGTGAAGTTGGAGACAATGCATGAATCAAATGTCAAAATAAATAATTTTAAAAATTGA
Source organism: Hyalella azteca (assembly GCF_000764305.2). Taxonomy (NCBI): domain Eukaryota; kingdom Metazoa; phylum Arthropoda; class Malacostraca; order Amphipoda; family Hyalellidae; genus Hyalella; species Hyalella azteca. The sequence continues at coordinate 12,884 of NW_025946787.1, read as the reverse complement.
AAATTATTTTTTTTCAATATTAAAAAAATTGAAAAAGTAATTTTGTCAGCTACAAATCTTATAACTGATATTTGACACACTTTTACCTGTCTAATTGATCTGAAATTTTGCACACTTGTGCGAAGTCAGAAGCAATGCATGAATCAATTAATAGAATAAATAATTTAGAAAAAAATTATATATTAAAAAAATTGAAAAACTAATTTTTTAATTTGAAAATTAAATGAGAAATTCATTGTACATTTGTAAGATTGGAGACANCCACTCACCAGTAGACCCAGTCCACTCACCAGTAGACCCAGTCCACTCACCAGTAGACCCAGTCCACTCACCAGTAGACCCAGTCCACTCACCAGTAGACCCAGTCCACTCACCACCAGACCCAGTCCACTCACCAGTAGACCCGCTGCTTGTCCACCAGTTGGCCCGCATCTCTCAGGAAGGCGCTCAGGGCTCGGGTCTCGGCCCGCCATTCCTCCTCCGTGTCCGCGTACCCCCCGAACTGCCTGGGGGGAGGGGGAGGGGTGTTATCTTGTTATCTCAGTGATTATGGTCATCGGCACGTCAAATGAGGTACAGTAAGTGTAGACATCCATGTAAGTGGAATGAGTCGTAAAGATCAGAATGTCAGTGGCATCAATAGAATAGATCACAATGTCAGTGGCATGAATAGAATAGATCACAATGTCAGTGGCATCAATGGTATAGACCACAGTGTCAGTGGCATCAATGGTATAGATCACAGTGTCGGTTAAATGAATGGTATAGATTACAGTGTCGGTTAAATGAATGGTATGGATCACATTGTCACATTTTCCATGTAAGTGAATGTAGTTGTTATCCGTGACTCCGACATACGTACACGTATGGTAAGGGGACGCCTTAAGGCGCGGACATCGTAGGGAAGAATAAGGTTGAACAAAGAAGGGTCTGCCGCATATGCGGGCCGATCCCACAAAAAGGAGACGAAGAGAGGCGTCGGGAGGAAGACGTTGGAGCAAAGGTGCAGAGGGGAAAAAGGAAGATCTTAGCACTCAACTGAGGAAAGGCTGGCTTGGGGAGCTCTTCACTATAAATGAGTATGACGAGGGGCTCGACCGTATAAGATAGTTAGGGGTGAAGGAGGGTGGTAAAATTTAGAAGCCAATGGGTGGAAGAGGGATAGCCAGGACTCTGTTGTTCCCGTTGGCTTCTGGGGCGCATGTGAATATTGACAGACTATTGGCTGCCTCGTAAGATCCAGTCAGCAGGATGCCTTCCGATGTTAGAGATGTTAAGAGAGGCCTTCAAGAGCCCGTGCCCGGAAAAGGACGAGCAGAAACAAGTGAAAAGGAATTTTAAGCAGGCGAGATATAAGAGGGCATAAGGGTATCACCTAATGTCGTGAGAGGTAGCAAACCTCGAAGTAGAGTTTTGATTCGTTTGCAGGATAACATCCGCAGGGCGAAAAGGCACCAGACGATGGCTCCTTAATTCAAAATCGAGCGCCTAATGGTAATGTAGGCATAAGTGATGTCTTTCACTTTGGTTCGTGCTGGCCAAAATTTCCGTAAAGTGTTGGCAGTTTAGGTGGCTGTGGTCTCGATATGAGGGAAAATGTTGAATGATGAGTGAGTGTCCCACTTGGCTTCCGAGAATTCATGGGTTTTGGCAAGTAAGATTAAACATTTCCAAATAGAGGTGGAGGTGTGTTTTGCGGATTAGCGGGTGTAGAAAGTTGCACATAAATGAGGACTTATCGTAGACTACAACCAACGTTAGCTCAGCCTCCTGCTTACTAGGCAGGGTCTACTGGAATATATGGGGCCATATGTATAAAACCGCTGAGCTTATGATATACCGGGTCAGTGAAGTTTCAATGTGTCGGCTAGTTATATGTTTTGCTTGAGATTAGGATGGCACTGCTGGTGGTATAGAGGGTGTAGGTGGGCTAGATAGGCTGGTCTACGGAGACCAACCTAAGCGGACTTGGACTATCCTTAGAGTGTATTGCCATGCATAGGGCTCGAGGTCTAAGGTAGAAGCCAGCTTGCCTTCCACTCGACAGTCAATGGCGTCCTCCCGTTCTCACCTCATGCAGGCTGTTTTTTTCTATTAGTGTAACGATAGCATCAGGTGATGGCTTGCCAGTGGAACAGGTGAACTAGTCAGATGGCAGAGTAAGTTGGTGTAGTCAGAGGGTGTAGTCAGCGGGTGTAGTCAGTTGGTGTAGTCAGAGAGTGTAGTCAGCGGATGTAGTCAGCGGGTGTAGTCAGCTGGTGTAGTCACCTGGCGTAGTCAGCGGGTGTAGTCACCTGGTGTAGTCACCTTCTGGTATAGTCAGTTGGTATAGTCAGTTGGTATAGTCAGTTGGTATAGTCAGCTGGTATAGTCAGCTGGTATAGTCAGCTGGTATAGTAGGCTGGTGTAGTCAGCTGGTATAGTCAGCTGGTATAGTCAACTGGTATAGTCAGCTGGTATAGTCAGCTGGTATAGTCAGTTGGCATAGTCAGCTGGTGTAGTCACCTGGTGTAGTCACCTGGTGTAGTCAGCTGGTGTAGTCACCTGGTGTAGTCACTTGGTGTAGTCACCTGGTGTAGTCAGCTGGTGTAGTCACCTGGTGTAGTCAGCTGGTGTAGTCACCTGGTGTAGTCATCTGGTGTAGTCACCTGGTGTAGTTATCTGGTGTAGTCAGCGGATGTAGTCAGCGGGTGTAGTCACCTGGTGTAGTCACCTGGTGTAGTCAGCTGGTATAGTCAGCTGGTATAGTCAGCTGGTATAGTCAGCTGGTGTAGTCAGCTGGTATAGTCAGCTGGTATAGTCAGCTGGTATAGTCACCTGGTATAGACCACCATCTTGGGCCGGAGTTTGAGGTAGAGGCGAGGGTTGGAGGGCTGGGGAGGATTGGCTTGCTGGCGCTTGCCGGGGTAGAAGCAGGCCTCGAAAGTTGTCATCTCCCCCTCCGCCGGGGCTTCCCTCTCAGGGGCGTCCACCTCATTAACCTCGTCAATCTCATTTAAATCTTCAGCCTCGTTGGCCTCGTTCATCTCATTGGCCTGGTCCACCATCCCGGGAGCCTCAACGGAAGCAGGAACCGCCATGTCCATCACCAGGCCTGGGGAAGGGCAGTCTGTAGGGCACTCAACACCTACATCACCTCCCTCCCACATCACCTCCCTCCCACATCACCGTCCTCCCACAACACCAACCTCCCAAATCACCACCCACACATCACCACACTCCCATATCAGTATCACCACCGAGAATGCGCAAGTTTATTGAATTTACTCATTTAAGAGAATATTTCAACCTACACAGAAAGGTCACCAAGCAGCTCATCTACGGATCTTGTTGCTTGTGGTCAACTACTCCGCCACTCCACCATCCAACAACTCCACCACTCCGTCACTCCACCATCCCACCACTCCGCCACTCAACCAATTCATCATCCCACTACTCCACTACCTCGTCACCCATCCACTCCGCCACCCACCCCACTACTTTGATACCCCGCCACCCCACTACTCTGTCACCCCGCCAATCCGCCACTCACTCTGGTTGTTGTGCCCCGCCAGGTAGTCGAAGAGCGCCAGAAAGGCCGCCTGCTGAGCGGTGGCGCTGAGCGACCCAGCGTGGCGGCGGCACACCCACCACTGGGAGGGGTACTTGCGTACCTCGTACCCCTAGGGGGATGGAGAGGGCTATAGTGTTCGTACTTCGTACCCCTAGGGGCATGGAAGGGGCTATAGTGGTCGTACTTCGTACCCCTAGGAGGATGGAGGGTGCTATAGTGGGCGTACTGATCCACAGTTACAGTTAAGACAGGATATCCAGGATGGGGAAAATGAAATGAAAGGCTTTCAAGATTACCAAGCGGACCGAGAATATAGGAGAAAGAAGGGAGGTGTTATTGTCTGCCTCAGTAGCTTCCTCACAGCAAAAACAGTGCACCTGTATTTAGGCTCTAATGGGTATGTGGAACATGGTATACTACACATTTCACATCTCCACCTGAGCACAGTTATCGGTTATCGCCAGCCAGAAAATTCCAAAGAAACTCATAAGAGAATAGATAGCAAATCTGGGTGAAATCTCCTCAAATATAGTAAGATTTTAAAGATTTCGACCTAACGCATACGGTGGTCACACTTGGACTGTTTGAGAAGGGGTTCAGACCAGGACAAGAACCAAGCAAGATACCTACTACGATTTGCTAGGGAGCATTTGCTTAGTCAGCAGTTACAGATGCCAATAACAGAGCACAATATCCTGGATATATTCTTGATTCTTCACCAGCAATGATGAATCGGTTGCTGATGTTCGCGTTGAGGAGACCACACTGTGAGTCCACCGACAAGTGGTGGTAGCGGCGACAATTGGCATTGGGGACCTACCCAGACCTACATCTCGAGAGAGCCTGACTGAGCTAAATTTTCACCACCGATGAACAGACTGGGAGGCCAATGGGAACGGAATCCTCGACGTCGACTGGAGATCCGAGTTCCTGGAGTTAATTGGCGATGCAATGTGCAACAAGCTATGCGGAGTAGTATGGCAGGTGTACGAACGGTGGCAGGAAGAACGAACATCAAACGACGCATAATTCTAAACGAAAGACTAATTCTCATGCGAAAAAGAGCGAGTCAGAACAAGCAGATAGCGGCCGCCCCTAGGAATATGGAGAGGCGGAGGCTCGTACGTCTAAATGAGGAAATTTAGAAAACTGAATGACAGCTGCAGGCCTCACACGATTAGAGCAAGTCAGCTGAGGTGCGAGCCTTTGGCGTCATTCAGGAGAATATTATATATTTCTACAAATATGACTAATCACGGCCACAGTGAGGCCTCTGAAAGATAATAATGTCCTCGTTGGGGACGACCAGGACATGAGTGAACTGCAATGAAAGCCCTTTGAAGAAAGTATTCAGCAACTGTTTTTACTCAAGCCAGGAGAACTAAATTGGAGTCCATTAAGAACAGCCAGGAGGCGTGTGTTGATGGATATATAGTTTGAAATAACGGACTTAGCGAGAATGCTCGCCTTATTCTGATACTAGTCAGGTTGGATTAGCCGCAGTATTGGTTAAAAAATGCGTCGGTGCACTGAACGTCCCTCTAACTTTGCTCTGGAAAGCATCGTTGGGTGAAGGAAACATTCTTTGTTACCTAAAGTTGGGGCTAATAACTCCAATCTACAAAGAAGAGGGTGCGAGAAACAAACTCCAAAATTTCAGGCCGGTGACATCAAGGCTTTGACTGAGAACCGCGAGGCTTCGAACAGGCTCGGTTCTTCCCTGCGAGTTTCTTCACAAATTAGGGTGGACTTTACTCCACTCGTAAATGAAATGGCGATATGAATTTCTCCATGCTTACCCAGCTATCTATTTATAAATGGTGGACAGAAACCAAAAATATGTAAACTTTTTATTTAAAGTGTTATAATGAAAGGAATTTTCAATAAACTTTGAATATTATTGTTCATCAAGTTTGTGACTTTTACACTTTTGTCGAGATGTCAACGGGTTGTAATTTTTATTCTCCATTGAATGGTACACTCGACATTTCTTGATCAGGCTCCTTATTGTAGATATTATCTACCAAAAAATAGTTATGATCGAGTACGCTGATACGTGGAGGGAAAATCCCTCATACTAACTGCTCGATTGCAGGCGTTGTGGAAGGTGTGAGGGGAAAGAGACGTCAAAAATTACTCGACTGTCGGTTCACGATGGGCGGCATGGTGAAGGTGAACTCAACGAGGGGCGAGGAATAATACGTGGCCAGTGGTCGGCCTAGTCCAATTAGTTATAACCGACCAATGGCCATTTTTCGGCGCCTGAAAGCGACCAGTTGCCGCAAGAGAGAGTCTGGCTAGGATATCATATTACAAAGACTACAAGCTCGAGGGTTGCGACTTGCCGAGCTTCGGGCAGATCAAGGATTTCACACGATGGTCGCGAAAACCTCGCTCTCAGACTTCACTGCACTCAGACTACCGGCCTTAACGTCGCAGGTACAAGGTGTTGAGAAGATCGTTACGAGAAGGTTGGAACAGTAAACGGAGAAAGCTGATTTTTTCATCAAAAAACCAAACGAGTGCAAAGACAACAATAAGGAACTATTTCGCCGAGTAGGTACAGTTTCAGGCGAAATCGTTCCTCATTGTTCCAGTTACTGGAACATCACCACCAAATTATGGCCAAGCTGTAGAGAAGGCCGGGGTTGACGTGGTGTATTTAGACTTTACGAAAGCGTTTGACAAAGTTGACCATGGCGTGCTCTTCAAGATACTATGATTATTAGGCCAGAGGTGAATTTTTGGCGTGGATCCACAACTTCCTAACTGATACGACTACAAGCTGCCGTTGTTGGAGGCTCGAGATCAAGCGAGGTGCGGGTGAAAAGCGGAATACCACAGGAAACGGTACTCGGCCCTATCCTTTTCCTCTTCCACATCGCCGACATAGATATGGCAGAGAGCCACGCCTCAACATCGTCATTCGCAGACGACACCAGGATACTAATGACCATCACGGACATACGGACTGCGAGAGGTTGCAAGACTTTGTAATATATGACTTGGCGAAAGTGAACAACATGCAAAGCGACGGAACCAAGTTTGAGGATCTGAGATACAAGTTGGTGAAAAATTTTGGTATGGGGCACCACTATCTGGCACCTGACGGCACGGAAATCTATGAGAATCAAGTCTTACATCATCTCAGACTGATGATGAATACTTAGGTCAAGTTAGGTTATCACATAGCGGCAATAGTCGCAAGAGGCAAGGGACAAATGGGGTGGATCTGGCGGGCTTTCAGAACAAGAGAAGCGGAACCGATGATCGTAATATTTCATGGCTATTATGATCCAACTTCTTCAGCACTGCTACAAGTTGTGGAAACCGTTCACGGTAAGTGCAATACGGCAGTTGGAAGAGGTCCAGCGAACCTTTACGTCTCGTATCAGTGGGATGAAGGAGCTAGACTACTATGGCAGGCTGGATCGCATGGGACTCACTGGAGAGGTGACGGTAGAGGCATGCCATTCTGTATACATGGAAAATAATTACGGCCTGGCACCCAACTTCTTAAGTGAGACCTTCTAGATTAAGATATACCATAATGAGAGAAGGGAGAGACTGTGCAGTATACCCCAATTACGTAACAGATCTGCGGCGATATTTCAATCTCCGCGGAAGCTCTTTCCGTGGCGGGCCCAAGGCTGTTTAACGCCCTGTCAAAGGATTTATGTGAGAGAGTGAGTTAAACCTGGAGACCTTCACGAGACGACTGGACGTTTCTAGGCACAATCCATGATCGTCCGTCTTTGCACCACTACCGGCGGCGAGAAGCAAGTAACAGCATCATGCATCAGCTGGCCCAACTGATGGCAGATGAACGGTAACTACAGACTGGCCCCTGAGACCTCGGCGGCGAGGACTTGGCTACCGGGGCTGAAGGCGGCGGAATACAGAGGCGGCGCTCCAGCGTGGCCTGGGACTGCTACGTCTGAAAAACATACGAAGGATACCAAGGATACAAAGTGTGGTCAGTGTCGCTCACCGGCCCTCGTCGGACGATGGTGTGCGGCGCCTCCTCCTGCGTCGTCACGAGGCTGCTCACCGACGAGCCGAACACGTCCTGTTGACGAAGACAAATATTGTTATCAGGAGGGCATGACAACAGCTCTGTGGTTATCAGGAGGACATGACAACAGCTCTGTTGTTATCAGGACACGAAAACAGCTCTATTGTTATCAGGAGGACACGACAACAGCTCTGTTGTTTTCAGGACACGAAAACAGCTCTATTGTTATCAGGAGGACACGAAAACAGCTCTGTTGTTATCAGGAGGGCATGACAACAGCTCTGTTGTTATCAGGAGGACACGACAACAGCTCTGTTGTTATCAGGAGGACACGACAACAAAAGAGATGGCTAGCCCACATATTCTTAGTGGCGTGGAGGGCTTAGGCCTACATGGAGGAGGCTCGCAGGCCTTCAAGGGGGGAGGCTTAAACCTTCAAGGGGGGGGAGCTTAAACCTTCAAGGGGGGCTAAGGCCTTGAAGGGGAGGGGGTAGGCAGGCTTCATGACAGGAATTGCCTTGTTCCATGAACTATTTTTTTTGCATTTGGGGTTAACCTTTTCGTGGCAAGCATTGCAATGTGCAAGAAGTCGAATTTCTCAATCCATTACCGGTAAGTATAAACCATTTTGAGAAATTTATACTCGTGTGGATTTTCTGAGATCTGCATATTGGATTAAATCTTAATTGAGGAATTTATTAGGTAGTCACTACGCTGACAAAAACCGATGTGATTTAAATTTAAAGGCGCAAATATAATTGCAAACATCCAACTTTAATTTAATACCATTTCATTAAATTATACCAATTAACTGAATCGATATGGCTACTTCCGAATATTTTTAAAATGCAGAAAACTGTTAATAGAAGGAAGGGTCAAAAGTTTCCTTTAAATGTTCACAGTTCAATAATTCTATGGCATGTTAAGGGATGAGGCTGAGCATGGAGCGACGGTAGCATGACATTACCAAGCAGAGGCATGAGGGCTAAACCTTTTGTCTAGAGATTCTGAGTTAACAACAGATACTTTGTCCGCCGTCAATGCTATTCGTACCCAAGGAAAAGTGACGAGAGCTCTTGTCAGTGGACAGCGGAGTAACACATAGTCTCTGGATGCATTAAGCGACGCCAATGTTATTCCTACCCAAGGAAAAGTGGCGAGAGCTCATGTCAGTGGACGGCGGAGTAACACATAGTCTCTGGATGCATTAACCGCCGCCAATGTTATTCGTACCCAAGGCCAAGTGAAGTGAGCACCGTCAGTGGTCAGAGGTTGGGAGTGTGAAGTGAACGCCGGGCGCGCGTGGCCGGTCATACGAATGCGATGAGATATGATGTGTGCTTAGTAAGATGATGATGTGTGCTTAGTAAAATGATGATGTGTGCTTAGTAAGATGATGATGTGTGCTTAGTAAAATGATGATGTGTGCTTAGTAAATTGATGATGTGTGCTTAGTAAAATGATGATGTGTGCTTAGTAAAATGATGATGTGTGCTTGGTAAAATGATGATGTGTGGTTAGTAAGATGATGATGTGTGCTTAGTAAGATGATGATATCTGCTTAGTAAGTAATGATGATGTGTGCTTAGTAAGAAGATGATGTGTGCTTAGTAAGATGATGTGTGCTTAGTAAGATGCTGTGTGCTTAGTACGATGATGATGTGTGCCTAGTAAGATGTGAGCTTTGTAAGATGTTGATGTGTGCTTAGTAAGATGATGTGTGCTTAGTAAGATGATGTGTGCTTAGTAAGATGATGTGTGATTGGTAAGATGATATGTGCTTAGTAAGATGATGTGTGCTTAGTAAGAGAATGATGTGTGCTGAGTAAAATGATGCTGTGTGCTTAGTAAGATGATGATGTGTGCTTAGTAAGATGATGTGTGCTTAGTAAGATGATGATGTGTGCTTAGTAAGATGATGATGTGTGCTTAGTAAGATGATGTGTGTTCTTAGTAAGATGATGATGTGTGCTTAGTAAGATGATGTGTGCTTAGTAAGATGATGATGTGTGCTTAGTAAGATGAAATGTGCTTAGTAAGATGATGTATTCTTAGTAAGATGATGATGTGTGCTTAGTAAGATGATGTGCGCTTAGTAAGATGATGTGTTCTTAGTAAGATGATGATGTGTGCTTAGTAAGATGATGTGTGCTTACTCTGCTTAGTAAGATGATGTGTGCTTAGTAAGATGATGAGGCGTGCTTAGTTAGATGATGTGTTCTTAGTAAGATGAAGATGTGTGCTTAGTAAGATGATATGTGCTTAGTAAGATGATGAGAACTGCATAGTAAGATGATGTGTGCTTAGTAAGATGATGTATGCTTAGTAAGATGATGTGTTCTTAGTAAGATGATAATGTGTGCTTAGTAAGATGATGATGTGTGCTTAGTAGTATGAGGTGTGCACACTGAGTAAAATGTACAGTGCTGCTGCCCACGCTTCATAATACATGTGCGGGACGAGCATGTGATGGCATGGCACGGCACTGCCCAGCTTCAGGAGGCATGCAGGGAACGGTGGGTTTCAGGCTTAATCTGTCAGGCTTAATCTGTCCATGAGCTTCAGGCTTAATCTGTCCATGAGCTTCAGGCTTGATCTGTCCATGAGCTTCAGGCTTAATCTGTCCATGAGCTTCAGGCTTAATCTGTCCATGAGCTTCAGGCTTAATCTGTCCATGAGCTTCAGGCTTATTCCTTATCCCAGACG
>NW_025946787.1:0-1724 GCF_000764305.2 Hyalella azteca | reverse complement strand
TCATCATAGAACAGCTTCATCATATAATAGCTTCATCATATAATAGCTTCATCATAGAACAGCTTCATTATAGAACAGCTTCATCATATAATAGCTTCATTATAGAACAGCTTCATCATAGAACAGCCTCATCATAGAACAGCTTCATCATATAATAGCTTCATCATATAATAGCTTCATCATAGAACAGCTTCATTATAGAACAGCTTCATCATATAATAGCTTCATTATAGAACAGCTTCATCATAGAACAGCCTCATCATAGAACAGCTTCATCATATAATAGCTTCATCATATAATAGCTTCATCATAGAACAGCTTCATTATAGAACAGCATCATCATATAATAGCTTCATCATAGAACAGCTTCATCATAGAACAGCTTCATCATATAATATAGCTTCATTATAGAACAGCTTCATCATAGAGCAGCTTTATTATAGAACAGCTTCATCATATAATAGCTTCATTATAGAACAGCTTCATCATATAATAGCTTTATCGTAGAACAGCTTCATCATAGAACAGCTTCATCATAGAACAGCTTCATCATATAACAGCCTCATCATATAACAGCCTCATCATAGAACAGCTTCATAGTAGAACATCTTCATCAGAGCGACATGCACACCACCTACCAGGATGGAGGCTGGGGCGCCACTGCGTGCGGTTGCCAGCAGCAGCAGCAGCTGGGGAAACCAAGACGAGGACAAAGCTGTCATTTTGAAGACGAAATTCCCTCCAGATTTTGCTTCAAAAGCACGATTTTTTCTGCTGCTTCTTGACTTGATCTGTTTATTTTTTCTTCTATATAGCCGGTTCTGCTTGGATTCTAGACTATAACTCACAACTAAGAACTTAGAATTAAGACGAGATCAGTTCTAGACACAGCTGGAAAACATAGTTAAGGCCTACATGAACTCTGTGGGTGGAAGTACGTTGCATTAATAACAGTCAACTTTAATTATTCAAGAGCATTATTAGAATGAAACAGTATTTTTACATATTTTAATACTTTAATTAGGTACGTCACCTGTGAACCCCGGCTGATGGTCTACGTAAAATTGACTAAAATAAAAGTAAATGTAATCAGCGTTTTAATCAGTTAATCATGGCAAGTCTTAATATTTATAATATCTGATAATGTTGGTAATAGTTTAAGCTCTGTTAATAACAAATTATTATATTCTATAATTAACGATAACTCTAAAGCGTATACGGTAGCGCTAATTTTCAAGCAAGCTTCTAGCAACGCGCCGCGTCACTCTATATATATCACTCTTTGTGTGCTAGTAAAATACCTAATCCATTGAGTGTCAAAGTTAATAAATGCAATGTATGTTTTGTAGAGTATATTCATTTTGTATTTAGAATCATACGATAATTTTCTACTTAATAATTAGATCCTGCTTAGGAATTGTATGCCGACCACCCAGCAGCAGCACTTCACGAGCCAGTCATGGGACTGAGATCTGATTAGTTAACTGTTTAGTGCACCAAATGAAGTGGAAGTATAAATCTCAGCTGATATTATCTGGCTAGAGGTTCGGCAGTATACTATCCAAGTCCCTGAAAACTAACTATGACAATGACGCGACTTTCTCGGACAGGGACTCAGCCAAAATATTCAGCTTCTTTTACAACCAGCCCGAAACCCAGACTGAGGAAGCCGACTTCAACCTCCAAACAGAATTTATAGACGACGACGACATGAGACGGTCCTC
>NW_025946786.1:2660-4208 GCF_000764305.2 Hyalella azteca | reverse complement strand
ACAGTTTTCAAGCTACGGCAATGAAAGACATACCATTCGATTTGTAAAAACAATACCTAGCCACTCTAGAAGCCCTTTTTTCAATATGTGCATGGTTTGACTTATATATGGGAGGGGGAGGAAGGTGGGGGGTTAAAAATGTGAAAAAAATGGGAAGAACGCGAAAAAAACGATGAGTAAAATAAAAAATCGGGGCTCTACAGTCGCTAGACATTGTTGTTACAAATCGAATGATATGTGTCTCGACATTGTAGCATGTGATTTGCAAAAGTTATAAACTTTTTTAGAGTACCCCTTATTTGCCGTTTTCTATTAATTCCACGTTTTTTTCGTTTTTTTTTAATTTACATGAATAAAAAGGTCTTAGATTTCTGTTTTACATATATGTACCAAGTTTCAAAACGATCCGTCTGTAAACAAAAAAGTTTTGTTGGAGGGTAGCCGGTCTCCTTAAGTAAAATCTAAAGGCTTTATCAATAAATGTAGCGGTAGCGCTGTAGCGGCAAAACCTCGTATCGCTACTTAAATATGTAGCGGTCGCTACCGCTACCGCTACATTGCCTTAAATGTAGAGTCGCTACCGCTACTGAAAATGTAGCGGCCGCTAGTAGCGGCCGCTACATGTAGCGCGCTACTGCCAACCTCTGGCAGAAAAACAGCCCAAAAGCATGATGTTGCCACCCCCATGCTTCACAGTTGGTATATATGATGTTCTTTGGATGAAACTCTGCACTCACTTCCCTCCAAACACGACAAGTTGTGTTTTTACCAAATAGTCAGTTTTTTTTCACCAAATAGTCAGTCAGTAGTGTTTTACCAAAAATATTCAAAGATGAACTGTTAAATATCCAGGGTAAATAAATAGCTCGTCAACAAACAGTGAAGGCACCGCACTTGTCGCACCAGTCGCAGGCCATGAAGATAGCGACACAAATTTGGATACAAATAGATACCTTCTTCTACATAGGCCTTGCTTACTCCTACATAGACCTTGCCTACTTCTACATAGACCTTGCTTACTGCTGCATAGACCTTGCTTACTCCTGCATAGACCTTGCTTACTTTTGCATAGACCTTGCCTACGTCTACATAGACCTTGCTTACTCCTGCATAGACCTTGCTTACTTCTGCATAGACCTTGCCTACTTCTGCATAGACCTTGCCTACTTCTACATAGACCTTGCTTACTTCTACATAAACCTTGCCTACTTCTGCATAGACCTTGCTTACTTCTACATAGACCTTGTTACTTCTACATAGACCTTGCTTACTTCTGCATAGACCTTGCTTACTCCTACATAGGCCTTGCTTACTTCTGCATAGACCTTGCTTACCCCTACATAGACCTTGCCTACTTCTACATAGACCTTGCTTACTTCTACATAAACCTTGCCTACTTCTGCATAGACCTTGCTTACTTCTGCATAGACCTTGTTACTTCTACATCTGTCTCTTATACACATCTAGATGTGTATAAGAGACAGCGGTAGCGCTGTAGCGGCAAAACCTCGTATCGCTACTTAAATATGTAGCGGTCGCTACCGCTAC
>NW_025946786.1:0-2115 GCF_000764305.2 Hyalella azteca | reverse complement strand
CCCCAAGCTCGACGAGTAATTTCACAAGATTCCATTTCGGCGCTTATTTCGCTACGGCAACCGGAACCTAATGCGGACATAGAGCTTCGAATTGACCCGGCCATAAGAACCTGGGGCGTCCGTGTGCCAGCGGCTGACAGGTCTTCGAATTTCGATAGGGTAGACCTTGCCTACTTCTACATAGACCTTGCCTACTTCTACATAGACCTTGCCTACTTCTACATAGACCTTGTTACTTCTACATAGACCTTGCTTACTTCTGCATAGACCTTGCTTACTCCTACATAGACCTTGCTTACTCCTACATAGACCTTGCCTACTTCTACATAGACCTTGTTACTTCTGCATAGACCTTGCTTACTCCTACAAAGACCTTGCTTACTCCTACATAGACCTTGCCTTCTTCTACATAGACCTTGCCTACTTCTGCATAGACCTTGCCTTCTTCTACATAGACCTTGCCTACTTCTGCATAGACCTTGTTGCTTCTGCATAGACCTTGCTTACTCCTACAAAGACCTTGCTTACTCCTACATAGACCTTGCCTTCTTCTACATAGACCTTGCCTACTTCTATATAGACCTTGCCTTGTTCTACATATAGACCTTGCCTACTTCTGCATAGACCTTGTTACTTCTGCATAGGAAATTTTCAAGCAATTGGTACTGAAGACGACACATGAAAATCTGCAGCTGCCTGTTGTTGAAATAAAAATAAAAGGCATTGTGTCGTATTTGATGAAAATTTTTCATTAAAAGAATTTGCTTTAGTTTTTACAAGATTTAGTTAGATGTTTTAAATTAAATTTGTTTCAGTAAGAAAAGAATTGTCTTGTCAGCTTGCCATAAAATTAAGTAAGAAAAGAATTGTCATGTCAGCTTGCCATAAAATTTAGTAAGAAAAGAATTGTCTTGTCAGCTTGCCATAAAATTTAGTAAGAAAACAATTGTCTTGTCAGCTTGCCATAAAATTCAGTAAGAAAACAATTGTCTTGTCAGCTTGCCATAAAATATGTAGCCTTTCCTAGCCACAGGCTGTAGACTCAATCATTTACTCTGTCACTAATTGCATTATTAGACGTTTGCTGCTGTGATCACGATGCTAGTAAGACAAAATTGGTTTCTGAATTTGAAGTTTCACGTTCTTACGTAGAACTTTTTTGATCGTAGCGCCTTATTAAAGTCCTACATTCGTACATAGAACTTTGTTGGTCGTAGTGCCATAAAGTTCTACCTTCGGACGTAGAACTTCGTTGGTCGTAGTGCCTTAAAGTTCTACGTTCGTACGTAGAACTTTGTTGGTCGTAGTTCCATAAATTCTTTTTTTCTTACGTAGAACTTCGCTGGTCGTAAGGCCTTAAAGTTCTACATTCGTACGTAGAACTTCGTTGGTCGTAGCGCATTATTAAAGTTATACGTTCGTACGTAGAACTTTGTTGGTCGGAGCGCCTTAAAGTTCTACGTTCGTACGTAGAACTTTACGTAAGAACGTAGAACTTTGTTGGTCGTCGCGCCCTGTATAGAAGTTAACCTTAATCTTAGGTACGCTTGGTAGTGGTGCTGATGGCATGAGTTTTGAATTAAGTTCTACATACCCGCATCAATGGTGGGGAAAGTTGATAATTGCACTGAACTATCGCACGTTGTACTTAGTAATTTTTGTAGAATGATGCCTTTCGACCATGAAACTTTTTTAGGCTTATGAAGAACTTGGCTCTGTAGTTATGTTCAAAGGAAGAAAATTTATCAAAATAAATTGTTGAGAACTTCAATCAAATCAATTCATTGGCTCGTATTGAAAATGCAAACATTTGGATGCGTATGACGTCCTTTAAAGACCATTTGACCGAAAAGATTTTAACTCCACTAATTAATAACTTTAAGCTTGTTCTTAAGACGGCAATATAGTTGGTTCCTGAACTCATCACTCACCCCAGGCGGTTTTTAGGCGGCTTTTCACCGGCCACCTTAGACCCTCCTATGATTTTCAGTGCTGAAGCAAACATGTCGAACTATTGTAATTACTAGAAGAAATTATTTTGACCTGCAGACTAACTACCATCTAAGTCGTGATGAATATCGTTCACTTCCTAATCTGACCTCACACGCAGCGAAG
>NW_025946785.1:0-634 GCF_000764305.2 Hyalella azteca | reverse complement strand
GTCTGCTACAAATCTTATAATCGATATTTAACACACTTCTACCTCTCCAATCGATCTGAAATTTTGCACACTTGCGTAAAGTCGAAGACAATGCACGAATCAATTGACAGAATAAATAATCAAATTGATTAAAAAAAGTATATAAAAATAGAAATTTAAAAATAATTTTTAAAATATTCAAAAATCACTGTCAAAAATATCACTGTCATATTCAAAGAGACACTGGCCTCTTTAGAAGTGTTTTATTTGGAAAGTAATTTTTAAACGCATTTTATAATTATCGTTGTTTTTCACTGTTCAACAGTTTTTTTATTAATATGTTCGCTGCTGTTCCTTTATTATTATTATTCTTGTTCACTTATAATTGTTCTTGTTTACTTATAATTGTTGTTGTTCACTTATAATTGTTGTTTTTCACTTATTATTGTTATTGTTCACTGTTCAACATTTTTTTATTAATATGTTCGATGCTGTTCCTTTATTATTATTATTTTTGTTCACTTATAATTGTTCTTGTTTACTTATAATTCTTGTTGTTTACTTATAATTGTTGTTGTTCACTGTTCAAAAGATTTTTATTAACATGTTCGCTGCTGTTCTTTATTATAATTATTATTATTGTTCACTTATAATT
>NW_025946784.1:0-1078 GCF_000764305.2 Hyalella azteca | reverse complement strand
AATTTTCCAAGCAGCTCCTAAGCGACCGTGAAAATTTCACCCAAACACTCAACGATATTCTATTAATTTGTTTAAATATTATTCTTGGAGCGAAATTAGCTATCAAACCCTGATATTTTCATTATCGGTATTTTTTATATTTATATCTTGTCTCATTTAACTTCCATTTTGCCCAAACAATCAAGAAATGAAAAGTCAATGCGTTTGTTTTGAGAATTCCTATAAGGGAACATACGATGGTTCTCATTGGTTCGTTGAGTTTCAAGTCTTGAGTTGTGATTCGTCGTGGCCGTTCGGTTGTGTTAGGCGAGAGTTTGAAAGCAGAAATGACAAATAGAAAAGAATAACAATTTGTTTAATGTGTTAAAAGTGTTAATAACTTTTGCAATACTTTTCTTATTGATAATTACTGAAATTTTATTAATATTAAATTTTTTGTGATGAATTTCAACAAAATGAATCGGTTTTTTGTTTCCAATCAACGAAACCGTGTACTGAGCTAACAGATGACAGAGCTGAGTAAATCTTGACAAATTATGCAGCTGAAAAGTGAAAAAAATCAGAAAAATACCATATAAATATGAGTGGAATGCAAATAAAAGTAAAAAGCTTCGAATTTTATTTTTTGATATTAAAATAAGTCTCCAAAATGGACCAATTTTTGGCACCAAATTGGAAAAACTATCATTTCTAGGTTTCCTATGAGATGAGGCCATGGCCTTATGGGCAGCATAGTGACAAAGCAGAGTGTTTTTTAGACTCTCCCTCAAGTTCACTGTTGAGTCCTATAAGTAGACCAATAAGACCAGTAAAGTATCATGGATACCAGCATTATCATACTTCAGAAATTAGTTTAAATCTTGAGTAAATGAGGAAATTAAAAATGAACTGATTCTAAAAAAGCTCTGGTTTGCCACTATGATGGGCAGGCATGGAATATAACTACTTAACAAGCCGCGACTGAATTTTTTGAGCCGTGGTTTTATGGATTTGCCAGCCGTGATTCCATTTCACCGAGCCGTGAATTTGATATCTTGGCCATGAAAAGCCACTTACAAGGTGCGAATTTATTTACAAA
>NW_025946783.1:0-920 GCF_000764305.2 Hyalella azteca | reverse complement strand
TGAAATCTACAACTTACTGATCATGGGCTGCAGAATCAGCGTCTTTTTCTGTGCCTATAACAAGAAGCAGAGGAGTCATGCAGCGTGTAAATATGCAATGATTAATCAAAATTTACCAACGTATTCGGTTGATTTAACTAACCAAGTGAAAAGAATAACTGATAATTTCTGATAGGTTCGATATCGTGACAAGCAACTTCATCCTAAACTAACCTATTCCTATACCTCACAAAGGCTGCTCAAGCAACATAACAGCCGTCGGCCACAGTTTTAACTCCTAAACAAGCCTTGTAGCAAATGCTTTGTATAAACATGCTCAGTTTATGTCAGCCACGGAGCTAGGAAGTCACAGACCGCGCTAGAAACATCGCAAGTCATAGTCAACAGTCAGTATCGTGACTTAATGTTGCGGTAGAAAATTCCCGAGAGAAGAACCCGACAGGTTTGACAGCTTTTTGTTGACAGCTTTCGACCCTGACGGGTTTTATTCCCCAGAGAAGCTTAATTTCGACCCTATGGAGCGACAGGTTGACAGGTTTCGACCCTATTTCGACCCTATTTCCCCAGAGAAGCTGACAGGTTTTACAGCTTTCGACCCTATTCCCCAGAGAATCTGACAGGTTTTAAGATAATTCCCGAGAAAAAACGACCCTATTTTAAGATAATTTCCACAATTTTAAAGATAGAAACCTACAATTTTAAAGATAATGTGACAAAAGCATCAAGGTTAGGTTAGGTTAGGTCAGGTTCCATTATCTTTAAAAAAGCTCATTAGTGAAACTTGACCGGACTGGACCTAACCTTGATGCTTGGTCACTATATTAAAGATAATCGAAAATTATCTTAGACGTGTTTTTGCGTTTTTAAAGATAATCATTATCTTAGGAGAAAAATGAACCTGTCAGGTAAAATCAAAATCG
>NW_025946782.1:0-362 GCF_000764305.2 Hyalella azteca | reverse complement strand
GGTGAAGTAGTACAATGTCTCCTATATACTCACGAGAGTAGGTGAAGTAGTACAATGTATCCTACATACTCACGAGAGAAGAAGTAGTACAATGTGTCCTACATACTCACGAGAGAAGAAGTAGTACAATGTGTCCTACATACTCACGAGAGTAGGAGAAGTAGTACAATGTCTCCTACATACTCACGAGAGTAGGAGAAGTAGTACAATATGTCCAACATACTCACGAGAGTAGGAGAAGTAGTACAATATGTCCAACATACTCACGAGAGTAGGAGAAATAGTACTATGTGTCCTACATACTCACGAGAGTAGGAGAAGTAGTATGAGGTGCAGGAGACCAGCATGGTGATGCCGTTGCT
>NW_025946781.1:0-398 GCF_000764305.2 Hyalella azteca | reverse complement strand
CCATCAGCCAAAGCGATTAATGTAATGTGAAATATTTAATTAGCGTAACTTCAATTTAGCACGAAATAAAAATTAATTATTGTCACAATTGTACCCAATACGGAGTAATAATATAATTCTCGACAATTGCGAGTAATAATTTAATACTCGGTAATTTAGAGTAATAATTTAATACTCGGTAATTGAGAGTAACAGTTTAATAATCGGTAGTTGCGAGTAACAATATAATACTCGGTAATAGTGAGTAATGACATAATACACGATAATTGAGAGTGATAATATAATACTCGGTAATTGCAAGTAATAATATAATACTCGGTAATTGCGAATAATAATAAAATATTCGGTAATTGAGAGTAATAATATAATACTCGGTAATTGCAAGTGATAATATAATA
>NW_025946780.1:0-402 GCF_000764305.2 Hyalella azteca | reverse complement strand
TACATATATTCATGTGATCTTGGATACTAACCATTTTAGGAGTTTATAATGGATTATACAGAGTTATTCTAAAATAATTATATACTAAATTATAATTTAATGAACAAAATATGCCCAAATGCATAATTTCTCTTCTCGCAATTTTGTTTGTGTTTTCATTATTTGAAATAATCTGTCATTACGGAGAAGCGGACCAAACTTTGATCCGGTTTCAGACTAGTAAACAGAAAAACTGTTAGAATTTTAAAGACCATACGCTGCACGACTCACTCAGCACTAGGAGAAAGTCAGTTGCGTTCATTGCGATTTGCGAAAGCACGTGTACGATTTGCGCTCTCTAACATTCAAAATCTCTTTTGTTATTTTGCATTCGAAGGTTCAATTTCTAAAGTAATATCTCAC
>NW_025946779.1:0-1291 GCF_000764305.2 Hyalella azteca | reverse complement strand
CATTGATACTTTAAGTTATACTTCATTCTATATATGAAATCTTAAAAATAATTAAATGTTATATTATTTATTAGGAGTAAACTTTACATTGAATAAAAGAATTTGTAGTGACTATTTGTCTTTGGTATGAAATTGAATTATTTAAATTCCTAACATGGGTTGGTCATAAGTCTGTTCTCCGGGTGCTGGACTCGCTACACCTCCACCACCCAGTCCTGGTGGCAAGTGGTGGGGGGTGGTGCAGAACAAGAACCGGCACCCTTCACCAGAACTGATACGTACTGCCAATCCTAGAATTGCACCATCAGTAGCTGCATAGTGGCAAAGCCAAGAGTTTTTTTGCACATTTTCTCATATATGGAAAAAATGCACTCATGTGCTTGCCATGTCTGTCTGTCCATCCGTGACTTCATGTTTTCGTCGATGAGATAATGCGCTCTGTGTCACTCACTGCAGTGAGTACCTACTGAGTTATATTTTTTAGACTTGTTCTCAGGTTCAAGTTTGAGTTCTATGAGTGGTCCAGTAAAGTATCATGGACACCAGCCTTATCATAGATAAGATATTGGTTTACATCCTGAGTAAATGAGGAAATTAAAATGAAAGTTCTGACAGTAAAAAAATCTCTTGGTTCGTCACAATGAATTGCTCGTATCCAAGATACTCGCTGGTCTACCTGTAGCACTCAATATTCTGATAATGGTTATTGAGCCATGAATCCATTATCTACCGTATGCTATAAAAAACAATATTCAAAGTATGGTGGTTTTTGTAATAAATCTATATACATTTGTTACTTGGAGATAGCAACAAGAATATTTTTATCCTATTTAGACAAGATTGGAAACTTCTTCATTACTAAAATCTTAATGCTGCTATTTGGCAAATTTAAACTAAATTTGTAATGTTGAGTCATGAGCATGCCAGATGGTAAAGTAGGGCACATAATAGGTCAGGATGCCCAATTCGTTGCCTGAGGTGGATGGTGGTAACCAATCATGCTCCTGCATAGATTGCATGTTACAAATATGGCCAATGTGTAATAAGCAGATAAACATGCATTATGATTACCATGGCCAATGATATTTACATACTTATGGGCATTATGATCAGTATGGGAAATGTGCAGTGATTATCAAAGACACATGCGCATTATGATTGCTGCAAGTGACGCTCGAGCAATCCAAACAAGCATGACATACATGTCATGACGGCAGAGTTGATCAATCAATCTATAATTTGTCAGCAGTCATGGATGCTAATGCAAGGTCAACATGGTTGATGGGAAGCT
>NW_025946778.1:0-4642 GCF_000764305.2 Hyalella azteca | reverse complement strand
CACAACGACGGCCAGACGTAAGATAGTAAGTAGTCGCGGCAGCGAACTCGGGCCTGCTCGCTCTGGAGTTCGGGCGGTTCTCCATACCCCCCTTAAGTAACATCTAAAGGCTTTATCTATAAATGTAGCGGTAGCGCTGTAGCGGCAAAACCTCGTATCGCTACTTAAATATGCAGCGGGCACTACCGCTACCACTACATTGCCGCAAATGTAACGCCGCTACCGCTACCGTTATTGAAAATGTAGCGGCCGCTAATAGCGGCCGCTACATGTAGCGCGCTACTGCCCACCTCTGACCATATGTTTTACACCTACGGTATTGAGTCTAAAGATTTCACTACCCAACCGAATGCGAGTAATATAGATTTCAGGATCGGATATAAATTGTATAGAATTGATCTATTTTGTTTTTCTGTTTCGTATGAAATATAAAAAGGAAATTTAATTAAACTTCGCTGGGTTTAATAAACAAAAGCTAAAAGCTATGCATGTTATCTATCGCTTATGTATGTTATATATCGCATAGTTTAAAAAAATTTTACCAATTATAAAATATCAAATTCTGTTGATATTTCATGAACAGTGCATTGAATGAACTAAATTATATTTAATGCAGGTTACAACAGAAGTTTTAGTAACACAATCTATGCTATAGTTAAGCCATCTGAAATCTTTTTCTCGTAGTTGAACCTACAAGATGTGCAAACGGTTGGAATGATGTTAGCACTACCAGACCACTAAACTTCATACACTAAACTAATACACTAAACGTCATCTTCAGTGCGACAAAAAATGTTTTGCTTTTTGCATCGCGTCGAAGCGTGCGAGAGATAAAAATTAAAGGCTCTGTAAATTTTTCTCTTCGGTGCCATGATTCATTCTTACACCGTATAAACCATTATGTGGCTTACCATAACCGATCGCTTCGAATTATATTATTTTTGGCAACGTCAATGAAGCTATGAGGAGATATCGAACGCTAACGCAACAATTGCTCGAGTATCCTTCTTCCAATTAATTAAGTGAGTAAAATGCTGTTTTTACCATTAAATTTTTCAGAAAGAAACTGTTGAAAATATATGTCAGTTTAGCGAAAAATTTAAAACTAATTAATTTGCACAGACTTTTAATACTTTTTCAGATAACTTTATTAAATAATAGAAAGAGTTGCTTTCTATTCACTTAAATAGAAATTGTTGCTGCTTCTATACTAAACACAATAAAAATAATTTGAGACCAAGTGCGTGGGGTATACCGAAAATTCAAATGAAGGGTTTCTTTCAAATATCCTTTTACATGAAGGATATTGATATCTTTTAACTTATATGTAAACCTTAGAGAGTGTAACACTGTGGGGGGGGGGCATTTTACGCTGCTGTATTGAGACATCTCTTTTAGCCGTCAATATAAACAGTCTCCTATTGATACAGAACCTCAAAGCTTCGAACTCCCAGGAGATTACCCTAGTATATATGAAATATTTAGTGAAGAGATATTCTATTCAAAACAGAAAAAAGAAAGCGAGCAAATTTTATTTTTCGCTTTTTAAGAAATAGTCCTACCAAATTCAACTTAGCGCAATTTCGGCATTTACTGTGTTACTTTGATTCAACTACGTATGGTAGCAATGACGAGTCTCTTTTTCTTTCCGTAGTGATGAAAAGTATTAATGAAAAATATTGCACATTAGCAAGGAATTGGCTTCCAGGATTTTCAATAAACTTGTTTTTGTTTGTTAATTAAACTCTAGAAACAAATATAACAGATTAAGTTATTTTATTTATTTGATATATTAATCGTTAAACGCGAGATTTCGGCCATTTGTCTGACAAACTAAAGGCGTTTTTTCGGCATCGGATCCTTTTGCCTTCAGTATGAAACTATTGGATATTGAATCGCCAGCCTCGTCAATATTTGGATAAGATTTGCGAATAAAGTGCTCGTAAATAGATCGGTGAAGTCAAAACCAACATACTTTCAAGTGACATCAGCATTTCATTTCGTCTTCAGAGCAGCGTTGCCAACTGGTATATTTACATCCCAGATTTCACAAATCTGGTATTTTCAGACGGTGTCTGGTACGAATATTTTAAATCTGATATATTTGCCTAAATCTGGTATTTTTCTGGTATTTTCGAACTTGCTGTAAAATTACTGCATAGAGTCCCACCTCAGACGTGAACTTCCCCCAGCGTATAGGAGTGACTCATATCGATTACCTTCAGAGCTGCGCGACTAGAGCTTTCCCGCCATTTTTTGAACCGCGAGATTACCGCTTATGAAATAATCTCAATCTAATTGTTAACATTTAACAAAAATGTGTAGTGCATGAGACTAACCATTCTTGATTGACTACTGTTCAGTGATGATATGACCTTTGACGAGTGAGGTTGTCGAACTGATCTTTGCAACACAAGCTCCACTGTTCTTGCTTGGTTGTTTTTGAATTCTGGAGTGCCACTTATTGAAGTGTCAATTGAATTTTGGGGTGTAATTCAATATTTCACTGATCTCGAAAGTCATCATCCATTGATGGAACAGGCTGATCAATTGTCTACTTTTACCCTATCTCCAATGAATTCGTGGAGCTAGTGTTTTCACAAGTAACCTACGTGAAAAACAAGCAACGAAACAGAATTTCAACTAAGGTACTGGAGTTCGTTATTCGGACCAAAAGTTATCTGCTCAGCCGCAACAAGTGATGCCACAATTTTGTGATAACACCCGAAATGTTAGATATATGCAGTACAAGCATGTACGAAAATAAGGAAGAGGAAGATGACCTATTTCCATGGCTTGCTCATCTTTAGTGAATGGGAAGAAATGTCACACTAATATAAAAGGAAAATGTTTCAATCACTCAATGTAATGAACCACAGGAAATGAAAAGTGTCAATATGTTTCAAAAAGAGGGAAAAAATACGTGTTCAATTTGGCTAATTATTCGACAAGCCATATAAATGCACAGTAAGTAAGATGGAAAATTACTTTTCTTGTCTAACCAACGTTTTTGACCAATATTTTCATCAAATTTGGAGGTATTAGTCTGTTTTTGAACAATAGAATTTCTGTTATTTTGAGCTAGGCAATCTGGTATTCGGGCCGAGAAAAAAGTTGGCAACACTGCTTCAAAGAAGACTGAAAATTCTCTAATTCAATTCTCGGCAAACTGATGCCCGCTGGCCGCATATGGCCCGTCAGAGTTTATTATGCAGGATGCAGGTACAAGATTCGATATCCAACATTCTTCCTTAAATGTTTGCACGATGTATTTTAATTTTGTAGAGAATTTCATTAGGATCAATGGTCAAATGTTTTGTAGTCTCAATGGGCAATGGGCAATTTCGTCGCCCCAGCAAATGAAGAACTAAGAAAAGTGAATTTTTCGATCGATCTAATCGATAGAGAATGTTCTGAAACGTCCAGAACACATTAAACATTTTAATCGAATTTGTGTAAATTTACTTATGAAAATTTCATGTTAAGTCCGACGCACCCCGGACCAAGTGACTAAAATCCGGACCCGGACTCAAGTATTCGGGTGACAGAAAATTTCATTTTTTGTTGCAACTAATCGATAAAGAATGTTCTGAAACGTCCAGAAAACGTGAAACCTTTTAATCGAATTTTTGTCAATTTACCATTGTCATTTATGGAAAGATCGTGTTCCAAAGGCCTGATCCCTTGTGAATCAAGTCACGAAAACTACAAGCCATGGGCCTATTTCTTCAGTGCCGACACTTCTATTCTAGTTAGAAAAATCTCATGTTAGGTCCGACTGAACCCGGAACGGTCCGGGGCTCCCGGACCCATGTATTCGGGCCACAGAAAAGTATACTTTTCGATCGAACTAATCGATAGAGAATGTTCGGAAACGTCCAGAAAACAAAAAACATTTTTATAGAATTTTTGTAAATTTACTTCTAAAACTTTCATGTCAGGTCCACCGGATCCCGGACCAATTGACTAAAACCCGGACCCGGACCCATGTATTCGGGTGACAGAACAGTGCATCTTTTGATATAACTAATCGGTAGAGAATGGAATGTTCTGAAACGTCCAGAAAACATAAAACATTTTCATCGAATTTTTGTCACTTTACTTGGAAAAATTTCACGTCGGTGCCGGGGATCGCGGACCCAATGCCTTGTATACGTGCCTGCTGCCTTGTATGTGTGCCTACTGCCTGTATTAAAACTGTGTATTAACTGTGAATGTAACGAATTAATACCTAAAAATGTGCATCAGTTTTCAGACCACAGAGATAATCTCTATCAGTAGAATAAACTATGACAATATTACCTGTTTTAACTGTCAGAGTAGATTCAGTGCTAGAAGCAACGTCAGTGCTGACGTTGCAAAAAATTGAAGCCATGAGCTTATCTTGCCAAAATGCTTAAAACTTGCGTAATAATCGAAATCAAAATACTACTGGGGAGTGTAAAATCATGGAATTTCATTTTTAAAAGCATTTTGGAACCATCTCGTTTGAACTCATCGGGTAATTTGTTAAAATATGACACAATAAAAAACGGCTCCGCTTTTTACTATTTCTAAACGAACCGGTGGTAAGTTAAATATCAAAAAACCCTGGTGTTATGGGAATGTTGGGGAACAATGGGGCGAAATCAGATCTAAAAAG